>NW_027325093.1:207500-469644 GCF_028372415.1 Notamacropus eugenii
AAGCCATACCCTGATGAAAAGCAGACCACTAAAAATGTGCCTGATTCTAACCCTAACCCTAACCCTAAGCCTAACCTTAAGCCTAACCCTCGATTCTACGAAAGCGAACGCTAAACCTAACTCTAACCCTAGCACTATCCTTAAATGCTCTCGATTTCAACCCTGACCCTCAACCTAACCCTCACTCTAACGCTAACCCTAAATGCACTGAATTCTAAGCATAACTCTCACCCTAAATGTGCTCGATTCAAACCCTAACACTAAATCGTCAATTTGAACACTAACCCAAAGTCTAAATACACTCGATTCTGATCCAAAATGCAATCCTGACCGTAAGGCTAAACCTAAACCTCGATTCTACCAACACAACCCTTAACCCTAATCCTAACCCTATCCCTTCCCCTAGCCCTAAAAGCACTTTAACCCTAATCCTCACCCTAACGCTAACACTAAAACTCTGCAAGATTCTAAACCTAACCCTCACCCTAAGCCTAACCCTCGATTCTACGAAAGCTAACCCTAAACCTAACTCTAACCCTAGCACTATCCTTAATGCTCTCGATTCTAACCCTGACCCTAAACCTAACCCTAACCCTAACCCTAACCCTACATGCACTGAATTCTAATCATAACTCTATCCCTAAATGTGCCTGATTCTAACGCTATAACTAAATCATCAATTTCAACACTAACCCTAAGCCCAAATGCTCTGAATTATGACCACAAATGCTCTCCTGACCCTAAGCCTAACCCAAAACCTCGATTCTACCAACACAAACCCTAACCCTAATCCGAACCCATCTCCTCCCCTACCCTTAATGCACTCAAACCCTGACCCTAACCCCAACCCTAACGCTAAAAATGCTCCTGATTCTAACCCTAATCCTAACCCTAACCCTCACCCGAACACTGACCCTCGATTCTACGAAAGCTAACCCTATACCTAACTCTAACCCTAACACTATCCTTAAATGCACTCGATTCTAACCCTCACCCTAAACATAAACCTAACCCTATCCCTAATCCTAACCCTAAATGCACTGGATTCTAGCCATAACTCTAACCCTAATGTGCTCGATTCTAAGTCTAACACTAAATCGTCAATCTCAACACTAACCCTATATCTAAATGCACTCAGTTGTAACCCAAAAGGCAATCCTCACCCTACGCCAAACCCTAAACTTCGATTCTACCAACATAAACCCTAACCCTAATCCTAACCCTACCTCTACGCCTACCCCTAAATGCACTCTAACCCTACCCCTACCCCTTACACTAACCCTAACCCTAACGAATTCTAACCAAAACTCTAACCCTATATGTGCTAGATTCTAATGCAAACACTAAATCGTCAATTTCAACACTATCCCTAACCCCAAATGCACTCGACTGTAACCCAAAAGTCATTCCTGACCCCAAGCCCAACCCTAAACCTCGATTCTACCAACACAAACCTTAACCCTAATCCTAACCCTACTCCTACGCCGACCCCTAAATGCACTCTAAGCCATACCCTGATGAAAAGCAGACCACTAAAAATGTGCCTGATTCTAACCCTAACCCTAACCCTAAGCCTAACCTTAAGCCTAACCCTCGATTCTACGAAAGCGAACGCTAAACCTAACTCTAACCCTAGCACTATCCTTAAATGCTCTCGATTTCAACCCTGACCCTCAACCTAACCCTCACTCTAACGCTAACCCTAAATGCACTGAATTCTAAGCATAACTCTCACCCTAAATGTGCTCGATTCAAACCCTAACACTAAATCGTCAATTTGAACACTAACCCAAAGTCTAAATACACTCGATTCTGATCCAAAATGCAATCCTGACCGTAAGGCTAAACCTAAACCTCGATTCTACCAACACAACCCTTAACCCTAATCCTAACCCTATCCCTTCCCCTAGCCCTAAAAGCACTTTAACCCTAATCCTCACCCTAACGCTAACACTAAAACTCTGCAAGATTCTAAACCTAACCCTCACCCTAAGCCTAACCCTCGATTCTACGAAAGCTAACCCTAAACCTAACTCTAACCCTAGCACTATCCTGAATGCTCTCGATTCTAACCCTGACCCTAAACCTAACCCTAACCCTAACCCTAACCCTAACCCTAAATGCACTGAATTCTAATCATAACTCTATCCCTAAATGTGCCTGATTCTAACGCTATAACTAAATCATCAATTTCAACACTAACCCTAAGCCCAAATGCTCTGAATTATGACCACAAATGCTCTCCTGACCCTAAGCCTAACCCAAAACCTCGATTCTACCAACACAAACCCTAACCCTAATCCGAACCCAACTCCTCCCCTACCCCTAAATGCACTCAAACCCTTACCCTAACCCCAACCCTAACGCTAAAAATGCTCCTGATTCTAACCCTAATCCTAACCCTAACCCTCACCCGAACACTGACCCTCGATTCTACGAAAGCTAACCCTATACCTAACTCTAACCCTAACACTATCCTTAAATGCACTCGATTCTAACCCTCACCCTAAACATAAACCTAACCCTATCCCTAATCCTAACCCGAAATGCACTGGATTCTAACCATAACTCTAACCCTAATGTGCTCGATTATAACCCTAACACTCAATCGTCAATCTCAACACTAAGCCTAACCCTAAATGCACTCGACTCTAACCCAAAAGGCAATCCTGACCCTAAGCCTAACCCTAAACCTCGGTTCTACCAACACAAACCCTAACCCTAAGCTTAAATAAAGTGGATTCTAGCCATAACTCTCACCCTAATGTGCTCGATTCTAAGTCTAACACTAAATCGTCAATCTCAACACTAACCCTAACTCTAAATGCACTCAGTTGTAACCCAAAAGGCAATCCTCACCCTACGCCTAACCCTAAACTTCGATTCTACCAACACAAACCCTAACCCTAATCCTAACCCTACCCCTACCCCTACCCCTAAATGCACTCTAACCCTACCCCTACCCCTTGCACTAACCCTAACCCTAACGAATTCTAACGAAAACTCTAACCCTAAATGTGCTCGATTCTAACCCAAACACTAAATCGTCAATTTCAACACTATCCCTAACGCTAAATGCACTCGACTCTAACCCAAAAGTCATTCCTGACCCCAAGCCCAACCCTAAACCTCGATTCTACCAACACAAACTTTAACCCTAATCCTAACCCTAGTCCTACGCCGACCCCTAAATGCACTCTAAGCCATACCCTGATGAAAAGCAGACCACTAAAAATGTGCCTGATTCTAACCCTAAACCTAACCCTAAGCCTAACCTTAAGCCTAACCCTCGATTCTACGAAAGCGAACGCTAAACCTAACTCTAACCCTAGCACTATCCTTAAATGCTCTCGATTTTAACCCTGACCCTCAACCTAACCCTAACTCTAACGCTTACCCTAAATGCACTGAATTCTAAGCATAACTCTCACCCTAAATGTGCTCGATTCAAACCCTAACACTAAATCGTCAATTTGAACAAATACCCAAAGTCTAAATACACTCGATTCTGATCCAAAATGCAATCCTGACCGTAAGGCTAAACCTAAACCTCGATTCAACCAACACAACCCTTAACCCTAAATCTAACCATATCCCTTCCCCTAGCCCTAAAAGCACTTTAACCCTAATCGTCACCCTAACGCTAACACTAAAACTGTGCTTGATTCTAACCCTAACCCTCACCCTAAGCCTAACCATAAGCCTAACCCTCGATTCTACGAAAGCTAACCCTAAACCTAACTCTAACCCTAGCACTATCCTTAATGCTCTCGATTCTAACCCTGACCCTAAACCTAACCCTAACCCTAACCCTAACCCTAAATGCACTGAATTCTAATCATAACTCTATCCCTAAATGTGCCTGATTCTAACGCTATAACTAAATCATCAATTTCAACACTAACCCTAAGCCCAAATGCTCTGAATTATGACCACAAATGCTCTCCTGACCCTAAGCCTAACCCAAAACCTCGATTCTACCAACACAAACCCTAACCCTAATCCGAACCCATCTCCTCCCCTACCCTTAATGCACTCAAACCCTGACCCTAACCCCAACCCTAACGCTAAAAATGCTCCTGATTCTAACCCTAATCCTAACCCTAACCCTCACCCGAACACTGACCCTCGATTCTACGAAAGCTAACCCTATACCTAACTCTAACCCTAACACTATCCTTAAATGCACTCGATTCTAACCCTCACCCTAAACATAAACCTAACCCTATCCCTAATCCTAACCCTAAATGCACTGGATTCTAGCCATAACTCTAACCCTAATGTGCTCGATTCTAAGTCTAACACTAAATCGTCAATCTCAACACTAACCCTATATCTAAATGCACTCAGTTGTAACCCAAAAGGCAATCCTCACCCTACGCCAAACCCTAAACTTCGATTCTACCAACATAAACCCTAACCCTAATCCTAACCCTACCTCTACGCCTACCCCTAAATGCACTCTAACCCTACCCCTACCCCTTACACTAACCCTAACCCTAACGAATTCTAACCAAAACTCTAACCCTATATGTGCTAGATTCTAATGCAAACACTAAATCGTCAATTTCAACACTATCCCTAACCCCAAATGCACTCGACTGTAACCCAAAAGTCATTCCTGACCCCAAGCCCAACCCTAAACCTCGATTCTACCAACACAAACCTTAACCCTAATCCTAACCCTACTCCTACGCCGACCCCTAAATGCACTCTAAGCCATACCCTGATGAAAAGCAGACCACTAAAAATGTGCCTGATTCTAACCCTAACCCTAACCCTAAGCCTAACCTTAAGCCTAACCCTCGATTCTACGAAAGCGAACGCTAAACCTAACTCTAACCCTAGCACTATCCTTAAATGCTCTCGATTTCAACCCTGACCCTCAACCTAACCCTCACTCTAACGCTAACCCTAAATGCACTGAATTCTAAGCATAACTCTCACCCTAAATGTGCTCGATTCAAACCCTAACACTAAATCGTCAATTTGAACACTAACCCAAAGTCTAAATACACTCGATTCTGATCCAAAATGCAATCCTGACCGTAAGGCTAAACCTAAACCTCGATTCTACCAACACAACCCTTAACCCTAATCCTAACCCTATCCCTTCCCCTAGCCCTAAAAGCACTTTAACCCTAATCCTCACCCTAACGCTAACACTAAAACTCTGCAAGATTCTAAACCTAACCCTCACCCTAAGCCTAACCCTCGATTCTACGAAAGCTAACCCTAAACCTAACTCTAACCCTAGCACTATCCTGAATGCTCTCGATTCTAACCCTGACCCTAAACCTAACCCTAACCCTAACCCTAACCCTAACCCTAAATGCACTGAATTCTAATCATAACTCTATCCCTAAATGTGCCTGATTCTAACGCTATAACTAAATCATCAATTTCAACACTAACCCTAAGCCCAAATGCTCTGAATTATGACCACAAATGCTCTCCTGACCCTAAGCCTAACCCAAAACCTCGATTCTACCAACACAAACCCTAACCCTAATCCGAACCCAACTCCTCCCCTACCCCTAAATGCACTCAAACCCTGACCCTAACCCCAACCCTAACGCTAAAAATGCTCCTGATTCTAACCCTAATCCTAACCCTAACCCTCACCCGAACACTGACCCTCGATTCTACGAAAGCTAACCCTATACCTAACTCTAACCCTAACACTATCCTTAAATGCACTCGATTCTAACCCTCACCCTAAACATAAACCTAACCCTATCCCTAATCCTAACCCGAAATGCACTGGATTCTAACCATAACTCTAACCCTAATGTGCTCGATTATAACCCTAACACTCAATCGTCAATCTCAACACTAAGCCTAACCCTAAATGCACTCGACTCTAACCCAAAAGGCAATCCTGACCCTAAGCCTAACCCTAAACCTCGGTTCTACCAACACAAACCCTAACCCTAAGCTTAAATAAAGTGGATTCTAGCCATAACTCTCACCCTAATGTGCTCGATTCTAAGTCTAACACTAAATCGTCAATCTCAACACTAACCCTAACTCTAAATGCACTCAGTTGTAACCCAAAAGGCAATCCTCACCCTACGCCTAACCCTAAACTTCGATTCTACCAACACAAACCCTAACCCTAATCCTAACCCTACCCCTACCCCTACCCCTAAATGCACTCTAACCCTACCCCTACCCCTTGCACTAACCCTAACCCTAACGAATTCTAACGAAAACTCTAACCCTAAATGTGCTCGATTCTAACCCAAACACTAAATCGTCAATTTCAACACTATCCCTAACGCTAAATGCACTCGACTCTAACCCAAAAGTCATTCCTGACCCCAAGCCCAACCCTAAACCTCGATTCTACCAACACAAACTTTAACCCTAATCCTAACCCTAGTCCTACGCCGACCCCTAAATGCACTCTAAGCCATACCCTGATGAAAAGCAGACCACTAAAAATGTGCCTGATTCTAACCCTAAACCTAACCCTAAGCCTAACCTTAAGCCTAACCCTCGATTCTACGAAAGCGAACGCTAAACCTAACTCTAACCCTAGCACTATCCTTAAATGCTCTCGATTTTAACCCTGACCCTCAACCTAACCCTAACTCTAACGCTTACCCTAAATGCACTGAATTCTAAGCATAACTCTCACCCTAAATGTGCTCGATTCAAACCCTAACACTAAATCGTCAATTTGAACAAATACCCAAAGTCTAAATACACTCGATTCTGATCCAAAATGCAATCCTGACCGTAAGGCTAAACCTAAACCTCGATTCAACCAACACAACCCTTAACCCTAAATCTAACCATATCCCTTCCCCTAGCCCTAAAAGCACTTTAACCCTAATCGTCACCCTAACGCTAACACTAAAACTGTGCTTGATTCTAACCCTAACCCTCACCCTAAGCCTAACCATAAGCCTAACCCTCGATTCTACGAAAGCTAACCCTCAACCTAACTCTAACCCTAGCACTATCCTTAATGCTCTCGATTCTAACCCTGACCCTAAACCTAACCCTAACCCTAACCCTAACCCTAAATGCACTGAATTCTAATCATAACTCTATCCCTAAATGTGCCTGATTCTAACGCTATAACTAAATCATCAATTTCAACACTAACCCTAAGCCCAAATGCTCTGAATTATGACCCCAAATGCTCTCCTGACCCTAAGCCTAACCCAAAACCTCGATTCTACCAACACAAACCCTAACCCTAATCCTAACCCAACTCCTCCCCTACCCCTAAATGCACTCAAACCCTGACCCTAACCCCAACCCTAACGCTAAAAATGCTCCTGATTCTAACCCTAATCCTAACCCTAACCCTCACCCGAACACTGACCCTCGATTCTACGAAAGCTAACCCTATACCTAACTCTAACCCTAACACTATCCTTAAATGCACTCGATTCTAACCCTCACCCTAAACATAAACCTAACCGTATCCCTAATCCTAACCCGAAATGCACTGGATTCTAACCATAACTCTAACCCTAATGTGCTCGATTATAACCCTAACAAAAAATCGTCAATCTCAACACTAAGCCTAACCCTAAATGCACTCGACTCTAACCCAAAAGGCAATCCTGACCCTAAGCCTAACCCTAAACCTCGATTCTACCAACACAAACCCTAACCCTCACCCTAAGCTTAAATATAGTGGATTCTAGCCATAACTCTAACCCTAATGTGCTCGATTCTAAGTCTAACACTAAATCGTCAATCTCAACACTAACCCTAACTCTAAATGCACTCAGATGTAACCCAAAAGGCAATCCTCACCCTACGCCTAACCCTAAACTTCGATTCTACCAACACAAACCCTAACCCTAATCCTAACCCTACCCCTACCCCTACCCCTAAATGCACTCTAACCCTACCCCTACCCCTTACACTAACCCTAACCCTAACGAAGTCTAACCAAAACTCTACCCCTAAATGTGCTCGATTCTAACCCAAACACTAAATCGTCAATTTCAACACTATCCCTAACCCTAAATGCACTCGACCCTAACTCAAAAGTCATTCCTGACCCCAAGCCCAACCCTAAACCTCGATTCTACCAACACAAACCTTAAGCCTAATCCTAACCCTAGTCCTACGCCTATCCCTAAATGCACTCTAAGCCATACCCTGATGAAAAGCAGACCACTAAAAATGTGCCTGATTCTAACCCTAACCCTAACCCTAAGCCTAACCTTAAGCCTAACCCTCGATTCTACGAAAGCGAACGCTAAACCTAACTCTAACCCTCGCACTATCCTTAAATGCTCTCGATTTTAACCCTGACGCTCAACCTAACCCTAACCCTAACGCTAACCTTAAATGCACTGAATTCTAAGCATAACTCTCACCCTAAATGTGCTCGATTCAAACCCTAATACTAAATCGTCAATTTGAACACTAACCCAAAGTCTAAATACACTCGATTCTGATCCAAAATGCAATCCTGACCCTAAGGCTAAACCTAAACCTCGATTCTACCAACACAACCCTTAACCCTAATCCTAACCCTATCCCTTCCCCTAGCCCTAAAAGCACTTTAACCCTAATCCTCACCCTAACGCTAACACTAAAACTCTGCAAGATTCTAAACCTAACCCTCACCCTAAGCCTAACCCTCGATTCTACGAAAGCTAACCCTAAACCTAACTCTAACCCTAGCACTATCCTTAATGCTCTCGATTCTAACCCTGACCCTAAACCTAACCCTAACCCTAACCCTAACCCTACATGCACTGAATTCTAATCATAACTCTATCCCTAAATGTGCCTAATTCTAACGCTATAACTAAATCATCAATTTCAACACTAACCCTAAGCCCAAATGCTCTGAATTATGACCACAAATGCTCTCCTGACCCTAAGCCTAACCCAAAACCTCGATTCTACCAACACAAACCCTAACCCTAATCCGAACCCAACTCCTCCCCTACCCCTAAATGCACTCAAACCCTGACCCTAACCCCAACCCTAACGCTAAAAATGCTCCTGATTCTAACCCTAATCCTAACCCTAACCCTCACCCGAACACTGACCCTCGATTCTACGAAAGCTAACCCTATACCTAACTCTAACCCTAACACTATCCTTAAATGCACTCGATTCTAACCCTCACCCTAAACATAAACCTAACCCTATCCCTAATCCTAACCCTAAATGCACTGGATTCTAGCCATAACTCTAACCCTAATGTGCTCGATTATAACCCTAACACTCAATCGTCAATCTCAACACTAAGCCTAACCCTAAATGCACTCGACTCTAACCCAAAAGGCAATCCTGACCCTAAGCCTAACCCTAAACCTCGGTTCTACCAACACAAACCCTAACCCTAAGCTTAAATAAAGTGGATTCTAGCCATAACTCTCACCCTAATGTGCTCGATTCTAAGTCTAACACTAAATCGTCAATCTCAACACTAACCCTAACTCTAAATGCACTCAGTTGTAACCCAAAAGGCAATCCTCACCCTACGCCTAACCCTAAACTTCGATTCTACCAACACAAACCCTAACCCTAATCCTAACCCTACCCCTACCCCTACCCCTAAATGCACTCTAACCCTACCCCTACCCCTTGCACTAACCCTAACCCTAACGAATTCTAACCAAAACTCTAACCCTAAATGTGCTCGATTCTAACCCAAACACTAAATCGTCAATTTCAACACTATCCCTAACGCTAAATGCACTCGACTCTAACCCAAAAGTCATTCCTGACCCCAAGCCCAACCCTAAACCTCGATTCTACCAACACAAACTTTAACCCTAATCCTAACCCTAGTCCTACGCCGACCCCTAAATGCACTCTAAGCCATACCCTGATGAAAAGCAGACCACTAAAAATGTGCCTGATTCTAACCCTAAACCTAACCCTAAGCCTAACCTTAAGCCTAACCCTCGATTCTACGAAAGCGAACGCTAAACCTAACTCTAACCCTAGCACTATCCTTAAATGCTCTCGATTTTAACCCTGACCCTCAACCTAACCCTAACTCTAACGCTAACCCTAAATGCACTGAATTCTAAGCATAACTCTCACCCTAAATGTGCTCGATTCAAACCCTAACACTAAATCGTCAATTTGAACAAATACCCAAAGTCTAAATACACTCGATTCTGATCCAAAATGCAATCCTGACCGTAAGGCTAAACCTAAACCTCGATTCAACCAACACAACCCTTAACCCTAAATCTAACCATATCCCTTCCCCTAGCCCTAAAAGCACTTTAACCCTAATCGTCACCCTAACGCTAACACTAAAACTGTGCTTGATTCTAACCCTAACCCTCACCCTAAGCCTAACCATAAGCCTAACCCTCGATTCTACGAAAGCTAACCCTAAACCTAACTCTAACCCTAGCACTATCCTTAATGCTCTCGATTCTAACCCTGACCCTAAACCTAACCCTAACCCTAACCCTAACCCTAAATGCACTGAATTCTAATCATAACTCTATCCCTAAATGTGCCTGATTCTAACGCTATAACTAAATCATCAATTTCAACACTAACCCTAAGCCCAAATGCTCTGAATTATGACCCCAAATGCTCTCCTGACCCTAAGCCTAAAACAAAACCTCGATTCTACCAACACAAACCCTAACCCTAATCCTAACCCAACTCCTCCCCTACCCCTAAATGCACTCAAACCCTGACCCTAACCCCAACCCTAACGCTAAAAATGCTCCTGATTCTAACCCTAATCCTAACCCTAACCCTCACCCGAACACTGACCCTCGATTCTACGAAAGCTAACCCTATACCTAACTCTAACCCTAACACTATCCTTAAATGCACTCGATTCTAACCCTCACCCTAAACATAAACCTAACCGTATCCCTAATCCTAACCCGAAATGCACTGGATTCTAACCATAACTCTAACCATAATGTGCTCGATTATAACCCTAACACTAAATCGTCAATCTCAACACTAAGCTTAACCCTAAATGCACTCGACTCTAACCCAAAAGGCAATCCTGACCCTAAGCCTAACCCTAAACCTCGATTCTACCAACACAAACCCTAACCCTAACCCTAAGCTAAAATAGAGTGGATTCTAGCCATAACTCTAACCCTAATGTGCTCGATTCTAAGTCTAACACTAAATCGTCAATCTCAACACTAACCCTAACTCTAAATGCACTCAGATGTAACCCAAAAGGCAATCCTCACCCTACGCCTAACCCTAAACTTCGATTCTACCAACACAAACCCTAACCCTAATCCTAACCCTACCCCTACCCCTACCCCTAAATGCACTCTAACCCTACCCCTACCCCTTACACTAACCCTAACCCTAACGAAGTCTAACCAAAACTCTACCCCTAAATGTGCTCGATTCTAACCCAAACACTAAATCGTCAATTTCAACACTATCCCTAACCCTAAATGCACTCGACCCTAACTCAAAAGTCATTCCTGACCCCAAGCCCAACCCTAAACCTCGATTCTACCAACACAAACCTTAACCCTAATCCTAACCCTAGTCCTACGCCTATCCCTAAATGCACTCTAAGCCATACCCTGATGAAAAGCAGACCACTAAAAATGTGCCTGATTCTAACCCTCACCCTAACCCTAAGCCTAACCTTAAGCCTAACCCTCGATTCTACGAAAGCGAACGCTAAACCTAACTCTAACCCTCGCACTATCCTTAAATGCTCTCGATTTTAACCCTGACGCTCAACCTAACCCTAACCCTAACGCTAACCTTAAATGCACTGAATTCTAAGCATAACTCTCACCCTAAATGTGCTCGATTCAAACCCTAACACTAAATCGTCAATTTGAACACTAACCCAAAGTCTAAATACACTCGATTCTGATCCAAAATGCAATCCTGACCCTAAGGCTAAACCTAAACCTCGATTCTACCAACACAAACCTTAACCCTAATCCTAACCCTATCCCTTCCCCTAGCCCTAAAAGCACTTTAACCCTAATCCTCACCCTAACGCTAACACTAAAACTCTGCAAGATTCTAAACCTAACCCTCACCCTAAGCCTAACCCTCGATTCTACGAAAGCTAACCCTAAACCTAACTCTAACCCTAGCACTATCCTTAATGCTCTCGATTCTAACCCTGACCCTAAACCTAACCCTAACCCTAACCCTAACCCTACATGCACTGAATTCTAATCATAACTCTATCCCTAAATGTGCCTAATTCTAACGCTATAACTAAATCATCAATTTCAACACTAACCCTAAGCCCAAATGCTCTGAATTATGACCACAAATGCTCTCCTGACCCTAAGCCTAACCCAAAACCTCGATTCTACCAACACAAACCCTAACCCTAATCCTAACCCAACTCCTCCCCTACCCCTAAATGCACTCAAACCCTGACCCTAACCCCAACCCTAACGCTAAAAATGCTCCTGATTCTAACCCTAATCCTAACCCTAACCCTCACCCGAACACTGACCCTCGATTCTACGAAAGCTAACCCTATACCTAACTCTAACCCTAACACTATCCTTAAATGCACTCGATTCTAACCCTCACCCTAAACATAAACCTAACCCTATCCCTAATCCTAACCCGAAATGCACTGGATTCTAACCATAACTCTAACCCTAATGTGCTCGATTATAACCCTAACACTCAATCGTCAATCTCAACACTAAGCCTAACCCTAAATGCACTCGACTCTAACCCAAAAGGCAATCCTGACCCTAAGCCTAACCCTAAACCTCGGTTCTACCAACACAAACCCTAACCCTAAGCTTAAATAAAGTGGATTCTAGCCATAACTCTCACCCTAATGTGCTCGATTCTAAGTCTAACACTAAATCGTCAATCTCAACACTAACCCTAACTCTAAATGCACTCAGTTGTAACCCAAAAGGCAATCCTCACCCTACGCCTAACCCTAAACTTCGATTCTACCAACACAAACCCTAACCCTAATCCTAACCCTACCCCTACCCCTACCCCTAAATGCACTCTAACCCTACCCCTACCCCTTGCACTAACCCTAACCCTAACGAATTCTAACGAAAACTCTAACCCTAAATGTGCTCGATTCTAACCCAAACACTAAATCGTCAATTTCAACACTATCCCTAACGCTAAATGCACTCGACTCTAACCCAAAAGTCATTCCTGACCCCAAGCCCAACCCTAAACCTCGATTCTACCAACACAAACTTTAACCCTAATCCTAACCCTAGTCCTACGCCGACCCCTAAATGCACTCTAAGCCATACCCTGATGAAAAGCAGACCACTAAAAATGTGCCTGATTCTAACCCTAAACCTAACCCTAAGCCTAACCTTAAGCCTAACCCTCGATTCTACGAAAGCGAACGCTATACCTAACTCTAACCCTAGCACTATCCTTAAATGCTCTCGATTTTAACCCTGACCCTCAACCTAACCCTAACTCTAACGCTTACCCTAAATGCACTGAATTCTAAGCATAACTCTCACCCTAAATGTGCTCGATTCAAACCCTAACACTAAATCGTCAATTTGAACAAATACCCAAAGTCTAAATACACTCGATTCTGATCCAAAATGCAATCCTGACCGTAAGGCTAAACCTAAACCTCGATTCAACCAACACAACCCTTAACCCTAAATCTAACCATATCCCTTCCCCTAGCCCTAAAAGCACTTTAACCCTAATCGTCACCCTAACGCTAACACTAAAACTGTGCTTGATTCTAACCCTAACCCTCACCCTAAGCCTAACCATAAGCCTAACCCTCGATTCTACGAAAGCTAACCCTAAACCTAACTCTAACCCTAGCACTATCCTTAATGCTCTCGATTCTAACCCTGACCCTAAACCTAACCCTAACCCTAACCCTAACCCTAAATGCACTGAATTCTAATCATAACTCTATCCCTAAATGTGCCTGATTCTAACGCTATAACTAAATCATCAATTTCAACACTAACCCTAAGCCCAAATGCTCTGAATTATGACCCCAAATGCTCTCCTGACCCTAAGCCTAACCCAAAACCTCGATTCTACCAACACAAACCCTAACCCTAATCCTAACCCAACTCCTCCCCTACCCCTAAATGCACTCAAACCCTGACCCTAACCCCAACCCTAACGCTAAAAATGCTCCTGATTCTAACCCTAATCCTAACCCTAACCCTCACCCGAACACTGACCCTCGATTCTACGAAAGCTAACCCTATACCTAACTCTAACCCTAACACTATCCTTAAATGCACTCGATTCTAACCCTCACCCTAAACATAAACCTAACCGTATCCCTAATCCTAACCCGAAATGCACTGGATTCTAACCATAACTCTAACCCTAATGTGCTCGATTATAACCCTAACAAAAAATCGTCAATCTCAACACTAAGCCTAACCCTAAATGCACTCGACTCTAACCCAAAAGGCAATCCTGACCCTAAGCCTAACCCTAAACCTCGATTCTACCAACACAAACCCTAACCCTCACCCTAAGCTTAAATATAGTGGATTCTAGCCATAACTCTAACCCTAATGTGCTCGATTCTAAGTCTAACACTAAATCGTCAATCTCAACACTAACCCTAACTCTAAATGCACTCAGATGTAACCCAAAAGGCAATCCTCACCCTACGCCTAACCCTAAACTTCGATTCTACCAACACAAACCCTAACCCTAATCCTAACCCTACCCCTACCCCTACCCCTAAATGCACTCTAACCCTACCCCTACCCCTTACACTAACCCTAACCCTAACGAAGTCTAACCAAAACTCTACCCCTAAATGTGCTCGATTCTAACCCAAACACTAAATCGTCAATTTCAACACTATCCCTAACCCTAAATGCACTCGACCCTAACTCAAAAGTCATTCCTGACCCCAAGCCCAACCCTAAACCTCGATTCTACCAACACAAACCTTAAGCCTAATCCTAACCCTAGTCCTACGCCTATCCCTAAATGCACTCTAAGCCATACCCTGATGAAAAGCAGACCACTAAAAATGTGCCTGATTCTAACCCTAACCCTAACCCTAAGCCTAACCTTAAGCCTAACCCTCGATTCTACGAAAGCGAACGCTAAACCTAACTCTAACCCTCGCACTATCCTTAAATGCTCTCGATTTTAACCCTGACGCTCAACCTAACCCTAACCCTAACGCTAACCTTAAATGCACTGAATTCTAAGCATAACTCTCACCCTAAATGTGCTCGATTCAAACCCTAATACTAAATCGTCAATTTGAACACTAACCCAAAGTCTAAATACACTCGATTCTGATCCAAAATGCAATCCTGACCCTAAGGCTAAACCTAAACCTCGATTCTACCAACACAACCCTTAACCCTAATCCTAACCCTATCCCTTCCCCTAGCCCTAAAAGCACTTTAACCCTAATCCTCACCCTAACGCTAACACTAAAACTCTGCAAGATTCTAAACCTAACCCTCACCCTAAGCCTAACCCTCGATTCTACGAAAGCTAACCCTAAACCTAACTCTAACCCTAGCACTATCCTTAATGCTCTCGATTCTAACCCTGACCCTAAACCTAACCCTAACCCTAACCCTAACCCTACATGCACTGAATTCTAATCATAACTCTATCCCTAAATGTGCCTAATTCTAACGCTATAACTAAATCATCAATTTCAACACTAACCCTAAGCCCAAATGCTCTGAATTATGACCACAAATGCTCTCCTGACCCTAAGCCTAACCCAAAACCTCGATTCTACCAACACAAACCCTAACCCTAATCCGAACCCAACTCCTCCCCTACCCCTAAATGCACTCAAACCCTGACCCTAACCCCAACCCTAACGCTAAAAATGCTCCTGATTCTAACCCTAATCCTAACCCTAACCCTCACCCGAACACTGACCCTCGATTCTACGAAAGCTAACCCTATACCTAACTCTAACCCTAACACTATCCTTAAATGCACTCGATTCTAACCCTCACCCTAAACATAAACCTAACCCTATCCCTAATCCTAACCCTAAATGCACTGGATTCTAGCCATAACTCTAACCCTAATGTGCTCGATTATAACCCTAACACTCAATCGTCAATCTCAACACTAAGCCTAACCCTAAATGCACTCGACTCTAACCCAAAAGGCAATCCTGACCCTAAGCCTAACCCTAAACCTCGGTTCTACCAACACAAACCCTAACCCTAAGCTTAAATAAAGTGGATTCTAGCCATAACTCTCACCCTAATGTGCTCGATTCTAAGTCTAACACTAAATCGTCAATCTCAACACTAACCCTAACTCTAAATGCACTCAGTTGTAACCCAAAAGGCAATCCTCACCCTACGCCTAACCCTAAACTTCGATTCTACCAACACAAACCCTAACCCTAATCCTAACCCTACCCCTACCCCTACCCCTAAATGCACTCTAACCCTACCCCTACCCCTTGCACTAACCCTAACCCTAACGAATTCTAACCAAAACTCTAACCCTAAATGTGCTCGATTCTAACCCAAACACTAAATCGTCAATTTCAACACTATCCCTAACGCTAAATGCACTCGACTCTAACCCAAAAGTCATTCCTGACCCCAAGCCCAACCCTAAACCTCGATTCTACCAACACAAACTTTAACCCTAATCCTAACCCTAGTCCTACGCCGACCCCTAAATGCACTCTAAGCCATACCCTGATGAAAAGCAGACCACTAAAAATGTGCCTGATTCTAACCCTAAACCTAACCCTAAGCCTAACCTTAAGCCTAACCCTCGATTCTACGAAAGCGAACGCTAAACCTAACTCTAACCCTAGCACTATCCTTAAATGCTCTCGATTTTAACCCTGACCCTCAACCTAACCCTAACTCTAACGCTAACCCTAAATGCACTGAATTCTAAGCATAACTCTCACCCTAAATGTGCTCGATTCAAACCCTAACACTAAATCGTCAATTTGAACAAATACCCAAAGTCTAAATACACTCGATTCTGATCCAAAATGCAATCCTGACCGTAAGGCTAAACCTAAACCTCGATTCAACCAACACAACCCTTAACCCTAAATCTAACCATATCCCTTCCCCTAGCCCTAAAAGCACTTTAACCCTAATCGTCACCCTAACGCTAACACTAAAACTGTGCTTGATTCTAACCCTAACCCTCACCCTAAGCCTAACCATAAGCCTAACCCTCGATTCTACGAAAGCTAACCCTAAACCTAACTCTAACCCTAGCACTATCCTTAATGCTCTCGATTCTAACCCTGACCCTAAACCTAACCCTAACCCTAACCCTAACCCTAAATGCACTGAATTCTAATCATAACTCTATCCCTAAATGTGCCTGATTCTAACGCTATAACTAAATCATCAATTTCAACACTAACCCTAAGCCCAAATGCTCTGAATTATGACCCCAAATGCTCTCCTGACCCTAAGCCTAAAACAAAACCTCGATTCTACCAACACAAACCCTAACCCTAATCCTAACCCAACTCCTCCCCTACCCCTAAATGCACTCAAACCCTGACCCTAACCCCAACCCTAACGCTAAAAATGCTCCTGATTCTAACCCTAATCCTAACCCTAACCCTCACCCGAACACTGACCCTCGATTCTACGAAAGCTAACCCTATACCTAACTCTAACCCTAACACTATCCTTAAATGCACTCGATTCTAACCCTCACCCTAAACATAAACCTAACCGTATCCCTAATCCTAACCCGAAATGCACTGGATTCTAACCATAACTCTAACCATAATGTGCTCGATTATAACCCTAACACTAAATCGTCAATCTCAACACTAAGCTTAACCCTAAATGCACTCGACTCTAACCCAAAAGGCAATCCTGACCCTAAGCCTAACCCTAAACCTCGATTCTACCAACACAAACCCTAACCCTAACCCTAAGCTAAAATAGAGTGGATTCTAGCCATAACTCTAACCCTAATGTGCTCGATTCTAAGTCTAACACTAAATCGTCAATCTCAACACTAACCCTAACTCTAAATGCACTCAGATGTAACCCAAAAGGCAATCCTCACCCTACGCCTAACCCTAAACTTCGATTCTACCAACACAAACCCTAACCCTAATCCTAACCCTACCCCTACCCCTACCCCTAAATGCACTCTAACCCTACCCCTACCCCTTACACTAACCCTAACCCTAACGAAGTCTAACCAAAACTCTACCCCTAAATGTGCTCGATTCTAACCCAAACACTAAATCGTCAATTTCAACACTATCCCTAACCCTAAATGCACTCGACCCTAACTCAAAAGTCATTCCTGACCCCAAGCCCAACCCTAAACCTCGATTCTACCAACACAAACCTTAACCCTAATCCTAACCCTAGTCCTACGCCTATCCCTAAATGCACTCTAAGCCATACCCTGATGAAAAGCAGACCACTAAAAATGTGCCTGATTCTAACCCTCACCCTAACCCTAAGCCTAACCTTAAGCCTAACCCTCGATTCTACGAAAGCGAACGCTAAACCTAACTCTAACCCTCGCACTATCCTTAAATGCTCTCGATTTTAACCCTGACGCTCAACCTAACCCTAACCCTAACGCTAACCTTAAATGCACTGAATTCTAAGCATAACTCTCACCCTAAATGTGCTCGATTCAAACCCTAACACTAAATCGTCAATTTGAACACTAACCCAAAGTCTAAATACACTCGATTCTGATCCAAAATGCAATCCTGACCCTAAGGCTAAACCTAAACCTCGATTCTACCAACACAAACCTTAACCCTAATCCTAACCCTATCCCTTCCACTAGCCCTAAAAGCACTTTAACCCTAATCCTCACCCTAACGCTAACACTAAACCTGTGCTTGATTCTAACCCTAACCCTCACCCTAAGCCTAACCCTCGATTCTACGAAAGCTAACCCTAAACCTAACTCTAACCCTAGCACTCTCCTTAAATGCTCTCGATTCTAACCCTGACCCTAAACCTAACCCTAACCCTAACCCTAACCCTAAATGCACTGAATTCTAATCATAACTCTATCCCTAAATGTGCCTGATTCTAACGCTATAACTAAATCATCAATTTCAACACTAACCCTAAGCCCAAATGCTCTGAATTATGACCCCAAATGCTCTCCTGATCCTAAGCCTAACCCAAAACCTCGATTCTACCAACACAAACCCTAACCCTAATCCTAACCCAACTCCTTCCCTACCCCTAAATGCACTCAAACCCTGACCCTAACCCCAACCCTAACGCTAAAAATGCTCCTGATTCTAACCCTAATCCTAACCCTAACCCTCACCCGAACACTGACCCTCGATTCTACGAAAGCTAACCCTATACCTAACTCTAACCCTAACACTATCCTTAAATGCACTCGATTCTAACACTCACCCTAAACATAAACCTAACCCTATCCCTAATCCTAACCCGAAATGCACTGGATTCTAACCATAACTCTAACCCTAATGTGCTCGATTCTAACTCTAACACTAAATCGTCAATCTCAACACTAAGCCTAACCCTAAATGCACTCGACTCTAACCCAAAAGGCAATCCTGACCCTAAGCCTAACCCTAAACCTCGATTGTACCAACACAAACCCTAACCCTAACCCTAAGCTTAAATAGAGTGGATTCTAGCCATAACTCTAACCCTAATGTGCTCGATTCTAAGTCTAACACTAAATCGTCAATCTCAACACTAACCCTAACTCTAAATGCACTCAGTTGTAACCCAAAAGGCAATCCTCACCCTACGCCTAACCCTAAACTTCGATTCTACCAACACAAACCCTAACCCTAATCCTAACCCTACCCCTACCCCTACCCCTAAATGCACTCTAACCCTACCCCTACCCCTTTCACTAACCCTAACCCTAACGAATTCTAACCAAAACTCTATCCCTAAATGCGCTCGATTCTAACCCAAACACTAAATCGTCAATTTCAACACTATCCCTAACCCTAAATGCACTCGACCCTAACTCAAAAGTCATTCCTGACCCCAAGCCCAACCCTAAACCTCGATTCTACCAACACAAACCTTAACCCTAATCCTAACCCTAGTCCTATGCCTACCCCTAAATGCACTCTAAGCCATACCCTGATGAAAAGCAGACCACTAAAAATGTGCCTGATTCTAACCCTAACGCTAACCCCAAGCCTAACCTTAAGCCTAACCCTCGATTCTACGAAAGCGAACGCTAAACCTAACTCTAACCCTCGCACTATCCTTAAATGCTCTCGATTTTAACCCTGACGCTCAACCTAACCCTAACCCTAAGGCTAACCCTAAATGCACTGAATTCTAAGCATAACTCTCACCCTAAATGTGCTCGATTCAAACCCTAACACTAAATCGTCAATTTGAACACTAACCCAAAGTCTAAATACACTCGATTCTGATCCAAAATGCAATCCTGACCCTAAGGCTAAACCTAAACCTCGATTCTACCAACACAAACCTTAACCCTAATCCTAACCCTATCCTTTCCACTAGCCCTAAAAGCACTTTAACCCTAATCCTCACCCTAACGCTAACACTAAAACTGTGCTTGATTCGAACCCTAACCCTCACCCTAAGCCTAACCCTAAGCCTAACCCTCGATTCTACGAAACCTAACCCTAAACCTAACTCTAACCCTAGCACTATCCTTAATGCTCTCGATTCTAACCCTGACCCTAAACCTAACCCTAACCATAACCCTAACCCTAAATGCACTGAATTCTAATCAGAACTCTATCCCTAAATGTGCCTGATTCTAACGCTATAACTAAATCATCAATTTCAACACTAACCATAAGCCCAAATGCTCTGAATTATGACCCCAAATGCTCTCCTGACCCTAAGCCTAACCCAAAACCTCGATTCTACCAACACAAACCCTAACCCTAATCCTAACCCAACTCCTCCCCTACCCCTAAATGCACTCAAACCCTGACCCTAACCCCAACCCTAACGCTAAAAATGCTCCTGATTCTAACCCTAATCCTAACCCTTACCCTCACCCGAACACTGACCCTCGATTCTACGAAAGCTAACCCTATATCTAACTCTAACCCTAACACTATCCTTAAATGCACTCGATTCTAACCCTCACCCTAAACATAAACCTAACCCTATCCCTAATCCTAACCCGAAATGCACTGGATTCTAACCATAACTCTAACCCTAATGTGCTCGATTATAACCCTAACACTAAATCGTCAATTTCAACACTATCCCTAACCCTAAATGCACTCGACCCTAACTCAAAAGTCATTCCTGACCCCAAGCCCAACCCTAAACCTCGATTCTACCAACACAAACCTTAAGCCTAATCCTAACCCTAGTCCTACGCCTATCCCTAAATGCACTCTAAGCCATACCCTGATGAAAAGCAGACCACTAAAAATGTGCCTGATTCTAACCCTAACCCTAACCCTAAGCCTAACCTTAAGCCTAACCCTCGATTCTACGAAAGCGAACGCTAAACCTAACTCTAACCCTCGCACTATCCTTAAATGCTCTCGATTTTAACCCTGACGCTCAACCTAACCCTAACCCTAACGCTAACCTTAAATGCACTGAATTCTAAGCATAACTCTCACCCTAAATGTGCTCGATTCAAACCCTAATACTAAATCGTCAATTTGAACACTAACCCAAAGTCTAAATACACTCGATTCTGATCCAAAATGCAATCCTGACCCTAAGGCTAAACCTAAACCTCGATTCTACCAACACAACCCTTAACCCTAATCCTAACCCTATCCCTTCCCCTAGCCCTAAAAGCACTTTAACCCTAATCCTCACCCTAACGCTAACACTAAAACTCTGCAAGATTCTAAACCTAACCCTCACCCTAAGCCTAACCCTCGATTCTACGAAAGCTAACCCTAAACCTAACTCTAACCCTAGCACTATCCTTAATGCTCTCGATTCTAACCCTGACCCTAAACCTAACCCTAACCCTAACCCTAACCCTACATGCACTGAATTCTAATCATAACTCTATCCCTAAATGTGCCTAATTCTAACGCTATAACTAAATCATCAATTTCAACACTAACCCTAAGCCCAAATGCTCTGAATTATGACCACAAATGCTCTCCTGACCCTAAGCCTAACCCAAAACCTCGATTCTACCAACACAAACCCTAACCCTAATCCGAACCCAACTCCTCCCCTACCCCTAAATGCACTCAAACCCTGACCCTAACCCCAACCCTAACGCTAAAAATGCTCCTGATTCTAACCCTAATCCTAACCCTAACCCTCACCCGAACACTGACCCTCGATTCTACGAAAGCTAACCCTATACCTAACTCTAACCCTAACACTATCCTTAAATGCACTCGATTCTAACCCTCACCCTAAACATAAACCTAACCCTATCCCTAATCCTAACCCTAAATGCACTGGATTCTAGCCATAACTCTAACCCTAATGTGCTCGATTATAACCCTAACACTCAATCGTCAATCTCAACACTAAGCCTAACCCTAAATGCACTCGACTCTAACCCAAAAGGCAATCCTGACCCTAAGCCTAACCCTAAACCTCGGTTCTACCAACACAAACCCTAACCCTAAGCTTAAATAAAGTGGATTCTAGCCATAACTCTCACCCTAATGTGCTCGATTCTAAGTCTAACACTAAATCGTCAATCTCAACACTAACCCTAACTCTAAATGCACTCAGTTGTAACCCAAAAGGCAATCCTCACCCTACGCCTAACCCTAAACTTCGATTCTACCAACACAAACCCTAACCCTAATCCTAACCCTACCCCTACCCCTACCCCTAAATGCACTCTAACCCTACCCCTACCCCTTGCACTAACCCTAACCCTAACGAATTCTAACCAAAACTCTAACCCTAAATGTGCTCGATTCTAACCCAAACACTAAATCGTCAATTTCAACACTATCCCTAACGCTAAATGCACTCGACTCTAACCCAAAAGTCATTCCTGACCCCAAGCCCAACCCTAAACCTCGATTCTACCAACACAAACTTTAACCCTAATCCTAACCCTAGTCCTACGCCGACCCCTAAATGCACTCTAAGCCATACCCTGATGAAAAGCAGACCACTAAAAATGTGCCTGATTCTAACCCTAAACCTAACCCTAAGCCTAACCTTAAGCCTAACCCTCGATTCTACGAAAGCGAACGCTAAACCTAACTCTAACCCTAGCACTATCCTTAAATGCTCTCGATTTTAACCCTGACCCTCAACCTAACCCTAACTCTAACGCTAACCCTAAATGCACTGAATTCTAAGCATAACTCTCACCCTAAATGTGCTCGATTCAAACCCTAACACTAAATCGTCAATTTGAACAAATACCCAAAGTCTAAATACACTCGATTCTGATCCAAAATGCAATCCTGACCGTAAGGCTAAACCTAAACCTCGATTCAACCAACACAACCCTTAACCCTAAATCTAACCATATCCCTTCCCCTAGCCCTAAAAGCACTTTAACCCTAATCGTCACCCTAACGCTAACACTAAAACTGTGCTTGATTCTAACCCTAACCCTCACCCTAAGCCTAACCATAAGCCTAACCCTCGATTCTACGAAAGCTAACCCTAAACCTAACTCTAACCCTAGCACTATCCTTAATGCTCTCGATTCTAACCCTGACCCTAAACCTAACCCTAACCCTAACCCTAACCCTAAATGCACTGAATTCTAATCATAACTCTATCCCTAAATGTGCCTGATTCTAACGCTATAACTAAATCATCAATTTCAACACTAACCCTAAGCCCAAATGCTCTGAATTATGACCCCAAATGCTCTCCTGACCCTAAGCCTAAAACAAAACCTCGATTCTACCAACACAAACCCTAACCCTAATCCTAACCCAACTCCTCCCCTACCCCTAAATGCACTCAAACCCTGACCCTAACCCCAACCCTAACGCTAAAAATGCTCCTGATTCTAACCCTAATCCTAACCCTAACCCTCACCCGAACACTGACCCTCGATTCTACGAAAGCTAACCCTATACCTAACTCTAACCCTAACACTATCCTTAAATGCACTCGATTCTAACCCTCACCCTAAACATAAACCTAACCGTATCCCTAATCCTAACCCGAAATGCACTGGATTCTAACCATAACTCTAACCATAATGTGCTCGATTATAACCCTAACACTAAATCGTCAATCTCAACACTAAGCTTAACCCTAAATGCACTCGACTCTAACCCAAAAGGCAATCCTGACCCTAAGCCTAACCCTAAACCTCGATTCTACCAACACAAACCCTAACCCTAACCCTAAGCTAAAATAGAGTGGATTCTAGCCATAACTCTAACCCTAATGTGCTCGATTCTAAGTCTAACACTAAATCGTCAATCTCAACACTAACCCTAACTCTAAATGCACTCAGATGTAACCCAAAAGGCAATCCTCACCCTACGCCTAACCCTAAACTTCGATTCTACCAACACAAACCCTAACCCTAATCCTAACCCTACCCCTACCCCTACCCCTAAATGCACTCTAACCCTACCCCTACCCCTTACACTAACCCTAACCCTAACGAAGTCTAACCAAAACTCTACCCCTAAATGTGCTCGATTCTAACCCAAACACTAAATCGTCAATTTCAACACTATCCCTAACCCTAAATGCACTCGACCCTAACTCAAAAGTCATTCCTGACCCCAAGCCCAACCCTAAACCTCGATTCTACCAACACAAACCTTAACCCTAATCCTAACCCTAGTCCTACGCCTATCCCTAAATGCACTCTAAGCCATACCCTGATGAAAAGCAGACCACTAAAAATGTGCCTGATTCTAACCCTCACCCTAACCCTAAGCCTAACCTTAAGCCTAACCCTCGATTCTACGAAAGCGAACGCTAAACCTAACTCTAACCCTCGCACTATCCTTAAATGCTCTCGATTTTAACCCTGACGCTCAACCTAACCCTAACCCTAACGCTAACCTTAAATGCACTGAATTCTAAGCATAACTCTCACCCTAAATGTGCTCGATTCAAACCCTAACACTAAATCGTCAATTTGAACACTAACCCAAAGTCTAAATACACTCGATTCTGATCCAAAATGCAATCCTGACCCTAAGGCTAAACCTAAACCTCGATTCTACCAACACAAACCTTAACCCTAATCCTAACCCTATCCCTTCCACTAGCCCTAAAAGCACTTTAACCCTAATCCTCACCCTAACGCTAACACTAAACCTGTGCTTGATTCTAACCCTAACCCTCACCCTAAGCCTAACCCTCGATTCTACGAAAGCTAACCCTAAACCTAACTCTAACCCTAGCACTCTCCTTAAATGCTCTCGATTCTAACCCTGACCCTAAACCTAACCCTAACCCTAACCCTAACCCTAAATGCACTGAATTCTAATCATAACTCTATCCCTAAATGTGCCTGATTCTAACGCTATAACTAAATCATCAATTTCAACACTAACCCTAAGCCCAAATGCTCTGAATTATGACCCCAAATGCTCTCCTGATCCTAAGCCTAACCCAAAACCTCGATTCTACCAACACAAACCCTAACCCTAATCCTAACCCAACTCCTTCCCTACCCCTAAATGCACTCAAACCCTGACCCTAACCCCAACCCTAACGCTAAAAATGCTCCTGATTCTAACCCTAATCCTAACCCTAACCCTCACCCGAACACTGACCCTCGATTCTACGAAAGCTAACCCTATACCTAACTCTAACCCTAACACTATCCTTAAATGCACTCGATTCTAACACTCACCCTAAACATAAACCTAACCCTATCCCTAATCCTAACCCGAAATGCACTGGATTCTAACCATAACTCTAACCCTAATGTGCTCGATTCTAAGTCTAACACTAAATCGTCAATCTCAACACTAAGCCTAACCCTAAATGCACTCGACTCTAACCCAAAAGGCAATCCTGACCCTAAGCCTAACCCTAAACCTCGATTGTACCAACACAAACCCTAACCCTAACCCTAAGCTTAAATAGAGTGGATTCTAGCCATAACTCTAACCCTAATGTGCTCGATTCTAAGTCTAACACTAAATCGTCAATCTCAACACTAACCCTAACTCTAAATGCACTCAGTTGTAACCCAAAAGGCAATCCTCACCCTACGCCTAACCCTAAACTTCGATTCTACCAACACAAACCCTAACCCTAATCCTAACCCTACCCCTACCCCTACCCCTAAATGCACTCTAACCCTACCCCTACCCCTTTCACTAACCCTAACCCTAACGAATTCTAACCAAAACTCTATCCCTAAATGCGCTCGATTCTAACCCAAACACTAAATCGTCAATTTCAACACTATCCCTAACCCTAAATGCACTCGACCCTAACTCAAAAGTCATTCCTGACCCCAAGCCCAACCCTAAACCTCGATTCTACCAACACAAACCTTAACCCTAATCCTAACCCTAGTCCTATGCCTACCCCTAAATGCACTCTAAGCCATACCCTGATGAAAAGCAGACCACTAAAAATGTGCCTGATTCTAACCCTAACGCTAACCCCAAGCCTAACCTTAAGCCTAACCCTCGATTCTACGAAAGCGAACGCTAAACCTAACTCTAACCCTCGCACTATCCTTAAATGCTCTCGATTTTAACCCTGACGCTCAACCTAACCCTAACCCTAAGGCTAACCCTAAATGCACTGAATTCTAAGCATAACTCTCACCCTAAATGTGCTCGATTCAAACCCTAACACTAAATCGTCAATTTGAACACTAACCCAAAGTCTAAATACACTCGATTCTGATCCAAAATGCAATCCTGACCCTAAGGCTAAACCTAAACCTCGATTCTACCAACACAAACCTTAACCCTAATCCTAACCCTATCCTTTCCACTAGCCCTAAAAGCACTTTAACCCTAATCCTCACCCTAACGCTAACACTAAAACTGTGCTTGATTCGAACCCTAACCCTCACCCTAAGCCTAACCCTAAGCCTAACCCTCGATTCTACGAAACCTAACCCTAAACCTAACTCTAACCCTAGCACTATCCTTAATGCTCTCGATTCTAACCCTGACCCTAAACCTAACCCTAACCATAACCCTAACCCTAAATGCACTGAATTCTAATCAGAACTCTATCCCTAAATGTGCCTGATTCTAACGCTATAACTAAATCATCAATTTCAACACTAACCATAAGCCCAAATGCTCTGAATTATGACCCCAAATGCTCTCCTGACCCTAAGCCTAACCCAAAACCTCGATTCTACCAACACAAACCCTAACCCTAATCCTAACCCAACTCCTCCCCTACCCCTAAATGCACTCAAACCCTGACCCTAACCCCAACCCTAACGCTAAAAATGCTCCTGATTCTAACCCTAATCCTAACCCTTACCCTCACCCGAACACTGACCCTCGATTCTACGAAAGCTAACCCTATATCTAACTCTAACCCTAACACTATCCTTAAATGCACTCGATTCTAACCCTCACCCTAAACATAAACCTAACCCTATCCCTAATCCTAACCCGAAATGCACTGGATTCTAACCATAACTCTAACCCTAATGTGCTCGATTATAACCCTAACACTAAATCGTCAATCTCAACACTAAGCCTAACCCTAAATGCACTCGACTCTAACCCAAAAGGCAATCCTGACCCTAAGCCTAACCCTAAACCTCGGTTCTACCAACACAAACCCTAACCCTAACCCTAAGCTTGAATAGAGTGGATTCTAGCCATAACTCTAACCCTAATGTGCTCGATTCTAAGTCTAACACTAAATCGTCAATCTCAACACTAACCCTAACTCTAAATGCACTCAGTTGTAACCCAAAAGGCAATCCTCACCCTACGCCTAAACCTAACCTTCGATTCTACTAACACAAACCCTAACCCTAATCCTAACCCTACCCCTACCCCTACCCCTAAATGCACTCTAACCCTACCCCTACCCCTTACACTAACCCTAACCCTAACGAATTCTAACCAAAACTCTAACCCTAAATGTGCTCGATTCTAACCCAAACACTAAATCGTCAATTTCAACACTATCCCTAACCCTAAATGCACTCGACCCTAACTCAAAAGTCATTCCTGACCCCAAGCCCAACCCTAAACCTCGATTCTACCAACACAAACCTTAACCCTAATCCTAACCCTAGTCCTACGCCTACCCCTAAATGCACTCTAAGCCATACCCTGATGAAAAGCAGACCACTAAAAATGTGCCTGATTCTAACCCTAACGCTAACCCTAAGCCTAACCTTAAGCCTAAACCTCGATTCTACGAAAGCGAACGCTAAACCGAACTCTAACCCTCGCACTATCCTGAAATGCTCTCGATTTTAACCCTGACGCTCAACCTAACCCTAACCCTAACGCTAACCCTAAATGCACTGAATTCTAAGCATAACTCTCACCCTAAATGTGCTCGATTCACACCCTAACACTAAATCGTCAATTTGAACACTAACCCAAAGTCTAAATACACTCGATTCTGATCCAAAATGCAATCCTGACCCTAAGGCTAAACCTAAACCTCGATTCTACCAACACAAACCTTAACCCTAATCCTAACCCTATCCTTTCCACTAGCCCTAAAAGCACTTTAACCCTAATCCTCACCGTAACGCTAACACTAAAACTGTGCTTGATTCTAACCCTAACCCTCACCCTAAGCCTAACCCTAAGCCTAACCCTCGATTCTACGAAAGCTAACCCTAAACCTTACTCTAACCCTAGCACTATCCTTAATGCTCTCGATTCTAACCCTGACCCTAAACCTAACCCTAACCCTAACCCTAACCCTAAATGCACTGAATTCTAATCATAACTCTATCCCTAAATGTGCCTGATTCTAACGCTATAACTAAATCATCAATTTCAACACTAACCCTAAGCCCAAATGCTCTGAATTATGACCCCAAATGCTCTCCTGACCCTAAGCCTAACCCAAAACCTCGATTCTACCAACACAAACCCTAACCCTAATCCTAACCCAACTCCTCCCCTAGCCCTAAATGCACTCAAACCCTGACCCTAACCCCAACCCTAACGCTAAAAATGCTCCTGATTCTAACCCTAATCCTAACCCTAACCCTCACCCGAACACTGACCCTCGATTCTACGAAAACTAACCCTATACCTAACTCTAACCCTAACACTATCCTTAAATGCACTCGATTCTAACCCTCACCCTAAACATAAACCTAACCCTATCCCTAATCCTAACCCGAAATGCACTGGATTCTAACCATAACTCTAACCCTAATGTGCTCTATTATAACCCTAACACTAAATCGTCAATCTCAACACTAAGCCTAACCCTAAATGCACTCGACTCTAACCCAAAAGGCAATCCTGACCCTAAGCCTAACCCTAAAGCTCGGTTCTACCAACACAAACCCTAACCCTAACCCTAAGCTTAAATAGAGTGGATTCTAGCCATAACTCTAACCCTAATGTGCTCGATTCTAAGTCTAACACTAAATCGTCAATCTCAACACTAACCCTAACTCTAAATGCACTCAGTTGTAACCCAAAAGGCAATCCTCACCCTACGCCTAACCCTAAACTTCGATTCTACCAACACAAACCCTAACCCTAATCCTAACCCTACCCCTACTCCTACCCCTAAATGCACTCTAACCCAACCCCTACCCCTTACACTAACCCTAACCCTAACGAATTCTAACCAAAACTCTAACCCTAAATGTGCTCGATTCTAACCCAAACACTAAATCGTCAATTTCAACACTATCCCTAACCCTAAATGCACTCGACCCTAACTCAAAAGTCATTCCTGACCCCAAGCCCAACCCTAAACCTCGATTCTACCAACACAAACCTTAACCCTAATCCTAACCCTAGTCCTACGCCTACCCCTCAATGCACTCTAAGCCATACCCTGATGAAAAGCAGACCACTAAAAATGTGCCTGATTCTAACCCTAACCCTAACCCTAAGCTTAACCTTAAGCCTAACCCTCGATTCTACGAAAGCGAACGCTAAACCTAACTCTAACCCTCGCACTATCCTTAAATGCTCTCGATTTTAACCCTGACGCTCAAACTAACCCTAACCCTAACGCTAACCCTAAATGCACTGAATTCTAAGCATAACTCTCACCCTAAATGTGCTCGATTCAAACCCTAACACTAAATCGTCAATTTGAACACTAACCCAAAGTCTAAATACACTCGATTCTGATCCAAAATACAATCCTGACCCTAAGGCTAAACCTAAACCTCTATTCTACCAACACAAACCTTAACCCTAATCCTAACCCTATCCATTCCACTAGCCCTAAAAGCACTTTAACCCTAATCCTCACCCTAACGCTAACACTAAAACTGTGCTTGATTCTAACCCTAACCCTCACCCTAAGCCTAACCCTAAGCCTAACCCTCGATTCTACGAAAGGTAACCCTAAACCTAACTCTAACCCTAGCACTATCCTTAATGCTCTCGATTCTAACCCTGACCCTAAACCTAACCCTAACCCTAACCCTAACCCTAAATGCACTGAATTCTAATCATAACTCTATCCCTAAATGTGCCTGATTCTAACGCTATAACTAAATCATCAATTTCAACACTAACCCTAAGCCCAAATGCTCTGAATTATGACCCCAAATGCTCTCCTGACCCTAAGCCTAAAACAAAACCTCGATTCTACCAACACAAACCCTAACCCTAATCCTAACCCAACTCCTCCCCTACCCCTAAATGCACTCAAACCCTGACCCTAACCCCAACCCTAACGCTAAAAATGCTCCTGATTCTAACCCTAATCCTAACCCTAACCCTCACCCGAACACTGACCCTCGATTCTACGAAAGCTAACCCTATACGTAACTCTAACCCTAACACTATCCTTAAATGCACTCGATTCTAACCCTCACCCTAAACATAAACCTAACCCTATCCCTAATCCTAACCCGAAATGCACTGGATTCTAACCATAACTCTAACCCTAATGTGCTCGATTATAACCCTAACACTAAATCGTCCATCTCAACACTAAGCCTAACCCTAAATGCACTCGACTCTAACCCAAAAGGCAATCCTGACCCTAAGCCTAACCCTAAACCTCGGTTCTACCAACACAAACCCTAACCCTAACCCTAAGCTTAAATAGAGTGGATTCTAGCCATAACTCTAACCCTAATGTGCTCGATTCTAAGTCTAACACTAAATCGTCAATCTGAACACTAACCCTAACTCTAAATGCACTCAGTTGTAACCCAAAAGGCAATCCTCACCCTACGCCTAACCCTAAACTTCGATTCTACCAACACAAACCCTAACCCTAATCCTAACCCTACCCCTACCCCTACCCCTAAATGCACTCTAACCCTACCCCTACCCCTTACACTAACCCTAACCCTAACGAATTCTAACCAAAACTCTAACCCTAAATGTGCTCGATTCTAACCCAAACACTAAATCGTCAATTTCAACACTATCCCTAACCCTAAATGCACTCGACCCTAACTCAAAAGTCATTCCTGACCCCAAGCCCAACCCTAAACCTTGATTCTACCAACACAAACCTTAACCCTAATCCTAACCCTAGTCCTACGCCTACCCCTAAATGCACTCTAAGCCATACCCTGATGAAAAGCAGACCACTAAAAATGTGCCTGATTCTAACCCTAACCCTAACCCTAAGCCTAACCTTAAGCCTAACCCTCGATTCTACGAAAGCGAACGCTAAACCTAACTCTAACCCTCGCACTATCCTTAAATGCTCTCGATTTTAACCCTGACGCTCAAACTAACCCTAACCCTAAGGCTAACCCTAAATGCACTGAATTCTAAGCATAACTCTCACCCTAAATGTGCTCGATTCAAACCCTAACACTAAATCGTCAATTTGAACACTAACCCAAAGTCTAAATACACTCGATTCTGATCCAAAATGCAATCCTGACCCTAAGGCTAAACCTAAACCTCGATTCTACCAACACAAACCTTAACCCTAATCCTAACCCTATCCTTTCCACTAGCCCTAAAAGCACTTTAACCCTAATCCTCACCCTAACGCTAACACTAAAACTGTTCTTGATTCTAACCCTAACCCTCACCCTAAGCCTAACCCTAAGCCTAACCCTCGATTCTATGAAAGCTAACCCTAAACCTAACTCTAACCCTAGCACTATCCTTAATGCTCTCGATTCAAACCCTGACCCTAAACCTGACCCTAACCCTAACCCTAACCCTAAATGCACTGAATTCTAATCATAACTCTATCCCTAAATGTGCCTGATTCTAACGCTATAATTAAATCATCAATTTCAACACTAACCCTAAGCCCAAATGCTCTGAATTATGACCCCAAATGCTCTCCTGACCCTAAGCCTAACCCAAAACCTCGATTCTACCAACACAAACCCTAACCCTAATCCTAACCCAACTCCTCCCCTACCCCTAAATGCACTGAAACCCTGACCCTAACCCCAACCCTAACGCTAAAAATGCTCCTGATTCTAACCCTAATCCTAACCCTTACCCTCACCCGAACACTGACCCTCGATTCTATGAAAGCTAACCCTATACGTAACTCTAACCCTAACACTATCCTTAAATGCACTCGATTCTAACCCTCACCCTAAACATAAACCTAACCCTATCCCTAATCCTAACCCGAAATGCACTGGATTCTAACTATAACTCTAACACTAATGTGCTCGATTATAACCCTAACACTAAATCGTCAATCTCAACACTAAGCCTAACCCTAAATGCACTCGACTCTAACCGAAAAGGCAATCCTGACCCTAAGCCTAACCCTAAACCTCAATTCTACCAACACAAACCCTAACCCTAACCCTAAGCTTAAATAGAGTGGATTCTAGCCATAACTCTAACCCTAATGTGCTCGATTCTAAGTCTAACACTAAATCGTCAATCTCAACACTAACCCTAACTCTAAATGCACTCAGTTGTAACCCAAAAGGCAATCCTCACCCTACGCCTAACCCTAAACTTCGATTCTACCAACACAAACCCTAACCCTAATCCTAACCCTACCCCTACCCCTACCCCTAAATGCACTCTAACCCTACCCCTACCCCTTACACTAACCCTAACCCTAACGAATTCGAACCAAAACTCTAACCCTAAATGTGCTCGATTCTAACCCAAACACTAAATCGTCAATTTCAACATTATCCCTAACCCTAAATGCACTCGACCCTAACTCAAAAGTCATTCCTGACCCCAAGCCCAACCCTAAACCTCGATTCTACCAACACAAACCTTAACCCTAATCCTAACCCTAGTCCTACGCCTACCCCTAAATGCACTCTAAGGCATACCCTGATGAAAAGCAGACCACTAAAAATGTGCCTGATTCTAACCCTAACCCTAACCCTAAGCCTAACCTTAAGCCTAACCCTCGATTCTACGAAAGCGAACGCTAAACCTAACTCTTACCCTCGCACTATCCTTAAAAGCTCTCGATTTTAACCCTGACGCTCAACCTAACCCTAACCCTAACGCTAACCCTAAATGCACTGAATTCTAAGCATAACTCTCACCCTAAATGTGCTCGATTCAAACCCTAACACTAAATCGTCAATTTGAACACTAACCCAAAGTCTAAATACACTCGATTCTGATCCAAAATGCAATCCTGACCCTAAGGCTAAACCTAAACCTCGATTCTACCAACTCAACCCTTAACCCTAATACTAACCCTGTCCCTTCCCCTAGCCCTAAAAGCACTTTAACCCTAATCCTCACCCTAACGCTAACACTAAAACTGTGCTTGATTCTAACCCTAACACTCACCCTAAGCCTAACCCTAAGCCTAACCCTCGATTCTACGAAAGCTAACCCTAAACCTAACTCTAACCCTAGCACTATCCTTAATGCTCTCGATTCTAACCCTGACCCTAAACCTAACCCTAACCCTAACCCTAACCCTAAATGAACTGAATTCTAATCATAACTCTATCCCTAAATGTGCCTGATTCTAACGCTATAACTAAAGCATCAATTTCAACACTAACCCTAAGCCCAAATGCTCTGAATTATGACCCCAAATGCTCTCCTGACCCTAGGCCTAACCCAAAACCTCGATTCTACCAACACAAACCCTAACCCTAATCCTAACCCAACTCCTCCCCTACCCCTAAATGCACTCAAACCCTGACCCTAACCCCAACCCTAACGCTGAAAATGCTCCTGATTCTAACCCTAATCCTAACCCTAACCTTCACCCGTACACTGACCCTCGATTCTACGAAAGCTAACCCTATACCTAACTCTAACCCTAACACTATCCTTAAATGCACTCGATTCTAACCCTCACCCTAAACATAAACCTAACCCTATCCCTAATCCTAACCCGAAATGCACTGGATTCTAACCATAACTCTAACCCTAATGTGCTCGATTATAACCCTAACACTCAATCGTCAATCTCAACACTAAGCCTAACCCTAAATGCACTCGACTCTAACCCAAAAGGCAATCCTGACCCTAAGCCTAAACCTAAACCTCGATTCTACCAACACAAACCCTAACCCTAATCCTAACCCAACACCTCCCCTACCCCTAAATGCACTCAAACCCTGACCCTAACCCCAACCCTAACGCTAAAAATGCTCCTGATTCTAACCCTAATCGTAACCCTAATCCACACCCGAACACTGACCCTCGATTGTACGAAAGCTAACGCTATACCTATCTCTAACCCCAACACTATCCTTAAATGCACTCAATTCTAACCCTCACCCTAAACATAAACCTAACCCTATCCCTTATCCTAACCCGAAATGCATTGGATTCTAACCATACCTCTAACCCTAATGTGCTCGATTATAACCCTAACACTCAATCGTCAATCTCAACACTAAGCCTAACCCTAAATGCACTCGACTCTAACCCAAAAGGCAATTCTGACCCTAAGCCTAACCCTAAACCTCGATTCTACCAACACAAACTCTAACCCTAACCCTAAGCTTAAATATACTGGATTCTAGCCATAACTCTAACCCTAATGTGCTCGATTCTAAGTCTAACACTAAATGGTCAATCTCAACACTAACCCTAACTCTAAATGCACTCAGTTGTAACCCAAAAGGCAATCCTCACCCTACGCCTAACCCTAAACTTCGATTCTACCAACACAAACCCTAACCCTAATCCTAACCTTACCCCTACCCCTAACACTAACCCTAACCCTAACGAATTCTAACCAAAACTCTAACCCTAAATGTGCTCGATTCTAACCCAAACACTAAATCGTCAATTTCAACACTATCCCTAACCCTAAATGCACTCGACCCTAACTCAAAAGTCATTCCTGACCCCAAGCCCAACCCTAAACCTCGATTCTACCAACACAAACCTTAACCCTAATCCTAACCCTAGTCCTACGCCTACCCCTAAATGCACTCTAAGCCATACCCTGATGAAAAGCAGACCACTAAAAATGTGCCTGATTCTAACCCTAACCCTAACCCTAAGCCTAACCTTAAGCCTAACCCTCGATTCTACGAAAGCGAACGCTAAACCTAACTCTAACCCTCGCACTATCCTTAAATGCTCTCGATTTTAACCCTGACGCTCAACCTAACCCTAACCCTAAGGCTAACCCTAAATACACTGAATTCTAAGCATAACTCTCACCCTAAATGTGCTCGATTCAAACCCTAACACTAAATCGTCAATTTGAACACTAACCCAAAGTCTAAATACACTCGATTCTGATCCAAAATGCAATCCTGACCCTAAGGCTAAACCTAAACCTCGATTCTACCAACACAAACCTTAACCCTAATCCTAATCCTATCCTTTCCACTAGCCCTAAAAGCACTTTAACCCTAATCCTCACCCTAACGCTAACACTAAAACTGTTCTTGATTCTAACCCTAACCCTCACCCTAAGCCTAACCCTAAGCCTAACCCTCGATTCTATGAAAGCTAACCCTAAACCTAACTCTAACCCTAGCACTATCCTTAATGCTCTCGATTCAAACCCTGACCCTAAACCTGACCCTAACCCTAACCCTAACCCTAAATGCACTGAATTCTAATCATAACTCTATCCCTAAATGTGCCTGATTCTAACGCTATAACTAAATCATCAATTTCAACACTAACCCTAAGCCCAAATGCTCTGAATTATGACCCCAAATGCTCTCCTGACCCTAAGCCTAACCCAAAACCTCGATTCTACCAACACAAACCCTAACCCTAATCCTAACCCAACTCCTCCCCTACCCCTAAATGCACTCAAACCCTGACCCTAACCCCAACCCTAACGCTAAAAATGCTCCTGATTCTAACCCTAATCCTAACCCTAACCCTCACCCGAACACTGACCCTCGATTCTACGAAAGCTAACCCTATACCTAACTCTAACCCTAACACTATCCTTAAATGCACTCGATTCTAACCCTAACCCTAAACATAAACCTAACCCTATCCCTAATCCTAACCCTAAATGCACTGAATTTTAACCATAACTCTAACCCTAATGTGCTCGATTATAACCCTAACACTAAATCGTCAATCTCAACACTAAGCCTAACCCTAAATGCACTCGACTCTAACCCAAAAGGCAATCCTGACCCTAAGCCTACCCCTAAACCTCGGTTCTACCAACACAAACCCTAACCCTAACCCTAAGCTTAAATAGAGTGGATTCTAGCCATAACTCTAACCCTAATGTGCTCGATTCTAAGTCTAACACTAAATCGTCAATCTCAACACTAACCCTAACTCTAAATGCACTCAGTTGTAACCCAAAAGGCAATCCTCACCCTACGCCTAACCCTAAACTTCGATTCTACCAACACAAACCCTAACCCTAATCCTAACCCTACCCCTACCCCTACCCCTAAATGCACTCTAACCCTACCCCTACCCCTTGCACTAACCCTAACCCTAACGAATTCTAACCAAAACTCTAACCCTAAATGTGCTCGATTCTAACCCAAACACTAAATCGTCAATTTCAACACTATCCCTAACCCTAAATGCACTCGACTCTAACCCAAAAGTCATTCCTGAGCCCCAAGCCCAACCCTAAACCTCGATTCTACCAACACAAACCTTAACCCTAATCCTAACCCTACTCCTACGCCTACCCCTAAATGCACTCTAAGCCATACCCTGATGAAAAACAGACCACTAAAAATGTGCCTGATTCTAACCCTAACCCTAACCCTAAGCCTAACCTTAAGCCTAACCCTCGATTCTACGAAAGCGAACGCTAAACCTAACTCTAACCCTAGCACTATCCTTAAATGCTCTCGATTTTAACCCTGACGCTCAACCTAACCCTAACCCTAAGGCTAACCCTAAATGCACTGAATTCTAAGCATAACTCTCACCCTAAATGTGCTCGATTCAAACCCTAACACTAAATCGTCAATTTGAACACTAACCCAAAGTCTAAATACACTCGATTCTGATCCAAAATGCAATCCTGACCCTAAGGCTAAACCTAAACCTCGATTCTACCAACACAACCCTTAACCCTAATCCTAACCCTATCCTTTCCACTAGCCCTAAAAGCACTTTAACCCTAATCCTCACCCTAACGCTAACACTAAAACTGTGCTTGATTCTAACCCTAACCCTCACCCTAAGCCTAACCCTAAGCCTAACCCTCGATTCTACCAAAGCTAACCCTAAACCTAACTCTAACCCTAGCACTATCCTTAATGCTCTCGATTCTAACCCTGACCCTAAACCTAACCCTAACCCTAACCCTAACCCTAAATGCACTGAATTCTAATCATAACTCTATCCCTAAATGTGCCTGATTCTAACGCTATAACTAAATCATCAATTTCAACACTAACCCTAAGCCCAAATGCTCTGAATTATGACCCCAAATGCTCTCCTGACCCTTAGCCTAACCCAAAACCTCGATTCTACCAACACAAACCCTAACCCTAATCCTAACCCAACTCCTCCCCTACCCCTAAATGCACTCAAACCCTGACCCTAACCCCAACCCTAAAGCTGAAAATGCTCCTGATTCTAACCCTAATCCTAACCCTAACCCTCACCCGTACACTGACCCTCGATTCTACGAAAGCTAACCCTATACCTAACTCTAACCCTAACACTATCCTTAAATGCACTCGATTCTAACCCTCACCCTAAACATAAACCTAACCCTATCCCTAATCCTAACCCGAAATGCACTGGATTCTAACCATAACTCTAACCCTAATGTGCTCGATTATAACCCTAACACTAAATCGTCAATCTCAACACTAAGCCTAACCCTAAATGCACTCGACTCTAACCCAAAAGGCAATCCTGACCCTAAGCCTAAACCTAAACCTCGATTCTACCAACACAAACCCTAACCCTAACCCTAAGCTTAAATATAGTGGATTCTAGCCATAACTCTAACCCTAATGTGCTCGATTCTAAGTCTAACACTAAATCGTCAATCTGAACACTAACCCTAACTCTAAATGCACTCAGTTGTAACCCAAAAGGCAATCCTCACCCTACGCCTAACCCTAAACTTCGATTCTACCAACACAAACCCTAACCCTAATCCTAACCCTACCCCTACCCCTACCCCTAAATGCACTCTAACCCTACCCCTACCCCTTACACTAACCCTAACCCTAACGAATTCTAACCAAAACTCTAACCCTAAATGTGCTCGATTCTAACCCAAACACTAAATCGTCAATTTCAACACTATCCCTAACCCTAAATGCACTCGACCCTAACTCAAAAGTCATTCCTGACCCCAAGCCCAACCCTAAACCTCGATTCTACCAACACAAACCTTAACCCTAATCCTAACCCTAGTCCTACGCCTACCCCTAAATGCACTCTAAGCCATACCCTGATGAAAAGCAGACCACTAAAAATGTGCCTGATTCTAACCCTAACCCTAACCCTAAGCCTAACCTTAAGCCTAACCCTCGATTGTACGAAAGCGAACGTTAAACCTAACTCTAACCCTAGCACTATCCTTAAATGCTCTCGATTTTAACACTGACCCTCAACCTAACCCTAACCCTAACGCTAACCCTAAATGCACTGAATTCTAAGCATAACTCTCACCCTAAATGTGCTCGATTCAAAACCTAACACTAAATCGTCAATTTGAACACTAACCCAAAGTCTAAATACACTCGATTCTGATCCAAAATGCAATCCTGACCCTAAGGCTAAACCTAAACCTCGATTCAACCAACACAACCCTTAACCCTAATCCTAACCCTATCCCTTCCCCTAGCCCTAAAAGCACTTTAACCCTAATCCTCACCCTAACGCTAACACTAAAACTGTGCTTGATTCTAACCCTAACCCTCACCCTAAGCCTAACCCTAAGCCTAACCCTCGATTCTACGAAAGCTAACCCTAAACCTAACTCTAACCCTAGCACTATCCTTAATGCTCTCGATTCTAACCCTGACCCTAAACCTAACCCTAACCCTAACCCTATCCCTAAATGCACTGAATTCTAATCATAACTCTATCCCTAAATGTGCCTGATTCTAACGCTATAACTAAAGCATCAATTTCAACACTAACCCTAAGACCAAATGCTCTGAATTATGACCCCAAATGCTCTCCTGACCCTAAGCCCAACCCAAAACCTCGATTCTACCAACACAAACCCTAACCCTAATCCTAACCCAACTCCTCCCCTACCCCTAAATGCACTCAAACCCTGACCCTAACCCCAACCCTAACGCTAAAATTGCTCCTGATTCTAACCCTAATCCTAACCCTAACCCTCACCCGAACACTGACCCTCGATTCTACGAAAGCTAACCCTATACCTAACTCTAACCCTAGCACTATCCTTAAATGCACTCGATTCTAACCCTCACCCTAAACATAAACCTAACCCTATCCCTAATCCTAACCCGAAATGCACTGGATTCTAGCCATAACTCTAACCCTAATGTGCTCGATTCTAACTCTAACACTAAATCGTCAATCTCAACACTAAGCCTAACCCTAAATGCACTCGACTCTAACCCAAAAGGCAATCCTGACCCTAAGCTTAACCCTAAACCTCGATTCTACCAACACAAACCCTAACCCTAACCCTAAGCTTAAATAGAGTGGATTCTAGCCATAACTCTAACCCTAATGTGCTCGATTCTAAGTCTAACACTAAATCGTCAATCTCAACACTAACCCTAACTCTAAATGCACTCAGTTGTAACCCAAAAGGCAATCCTCACCCTACGCCTAACCCTAAACTTCGATTCTACCAACACAAACCCTAACCCTAATCCTAACCCTACCCCTACCCCTACCCCTAAATGCACTCTAACCCTACCCCTACCCCTTACACTAACCCTAACCCTAACGAATTCGAACCAAAACTCTAACCCTAAATGTGCTCGATTCTAACCCAAACACTAAATCGTCAATTTCAACACTATCCCTAACCCTAAATGCACTCGACCCTAACTCAAAAGTCATTCCTGACCCCAAGCCCAACCCTAAACCTCGATTCTACCAACACAAACCTTAACCCTAATCCTAACCCTAGTCCTACGCCTACCCCTAAATGCACTCTAAGCCATACCCTGATGAAAAGCAGACCACTAAAAATGTGCCTGATTCTAACCCTAACCCTAACCCTAAGCCTAACCTTAAGCCTAACCCTCGATTCTACGAAAGCGAACGTTAAAAGTAACTCTAACCCTAGCACTATCCTTAAATGCTCTCGATTTTAACACTGACCCTCAACCTAACCCTAACCCTAACGCTAACCCTAAATGCACTGAATTCTAAGCATAACTCTCACCCTAAATGTGCTCGATTCAAACCCTAACACTAAATCGTCAATTTGAACACTAACCCAAAGTCTAAATACACTCGATTCTGATCCAAAATGCAATCCTGACCCTAAGGCTAAACCTAAACCTCGATTCTACCAACACAACCCTTAACCCTAATCCTAACCCTATCCCTTCCCCTAGCCCTAAAAGCACTTTAACCCTAATCCTCACCCTAACGCTAACACTAAAACTGTGCTTGATTCTAACCCTAACCCTCACCCTAAGCCTAACCCTAAGCCTAACCCTCGATTCTACGAAAGCTTACCCTAAACCTAACTCTAACCCTAGCACTATCCTTAATGCTCTCGATTCTAACCCTGACTCTAAACCTAACCCTAACCCTAACCCTAACCCTAAATGCACTGAATTCTAATCATAACTCTATCCCTAAATGTGCCTGATTCTAACGCTATAACTAAAGCATCAATTTCAACACTAACCCTAAGCCCAAATGCTCTGAATTATGAATCCAAATGCTCTCCTGACCCTAAGCCTAACCCAAAACATCGATTCTACCAACACAAACCCTAACCCTAATCCTAACCCAACTCCTCCCCTACCCCTAAATGCACTCAAACCCTGACCCTAACCCCAACCCTAACGCTAAAAATGCTCCTGATTCTAACCCTAATCCTAACCCTAACCCTCACCCTAAGCCTAACCCTCGATTCTACGAAAGCTAACCCTAAACCTAACTCTAACCCTAGCACAATCCTTAATGCTCTCGATTCTAACCCTGACCCTAAACCTAACCCTAACCCTAACCCTAACCCTAAATGCACTGAATTCTAATCATAACTCTATCCCTAAATGTGCCTGATTCTAACGCTATAACTAAATCATCAATTTCAACACTAACCCTAAGCCCAAATGCTCTGAATTATGACCCCAAATGCTCTCCTGACCCTAAGCCTAACCCAAAACCTCGATTCTACCAACACAAACCCTAACCCTAATCCTAACCCAACTCCTCCCCTACCCCTAAATGCACTCAAACCCTGACCCTAACCCCAACCCTAACGCTAAAAATGCTCCTGATTCTAACCCTAATCCTAACCCTAACCCTCACCCGAACACTGACCCTCGATTCTACGAAAGCTAACCCTATACCTAACTCTAACCCTAACACTATCCTTAAATGCACTCGATTCTAACCCTCACCCTAAACATAAACCTAACCCTATCCCTAATCCTAACCCGAAATGCACTGGATTCTAACCATAACTCTAACCCTAATGTGCTCGATTATAACCCTAACACTAAATCGTCAATCTCAACACTAAGCCTAACCCTAAATGCACTCGACTCTAACCCAAAAGGCAATCCTGACCCTAAGCCTAACCCTAAACCTCGATTCTACCAACACAAACCCTAACCCTAACCCTAAGCTTAAATAGAGTGGATTCTAGCCATAACTCTAACCCTAATGTGCTCGATTCTAAGTCTAACACTAAATCGTCAATCTCAACACTAACCCTAACTCTAAATGCACTCAGTTGTAACCGAAAAGGCAATCCTCACCCTACGCCTAACCCTAAACTTCGATTCTACCAACACAAACCCTAACCCTAATCCTAACCCTACCCCTACCCCTACCCCTAAATGCACTCTAACCCTACCCCTACCCCTTACACTAACCCTAACCCTAACGAATTCGAACCAAAACTCTAACCCTAAATGTGCTCGATTCTAACCCAAACACTAAATCGTCAATTTCAACACTATCCCTAACCCTAAATGCACTCGACCCTAACTCAAAAGTCATTTCTGACCCCAAGCCCAACCCTAAACCTCGATTCTACCAACACAAACCTTAACCCTGATCCTAACCCTAGTCCTACGCCTACCCCTAAATGCACTCTAAGCCATACCCTGATGAAAAGCAGACCACTAAAAATGTGCCTGATTCTAACCCTAACCCTAACCCTAAGCCTAACCTTAAGCCCAACCCTCGATTCTACGAAAGCGAACGCTAAACCTAACTCTAACCCTCGCACTATCCTTAAATGCTCTCGATTTTAACCCTGACGCTCAACCTAACCCTAACCCTAACGCTAACCCTAAATGCACTGAATTCTAAGCATAACTCTCACCCTAAATGTGCTCGATTCAAAACCTAACACTAAATCGTCAATTTGAACACTAACCCAAAGTCTAAATACACTCGATTCTGATCCAAAATGCAATCCTGACCCTAAGGCTAAACCTAAACCTCGATTCTACCAACACAAACCTTAACCCTAATCCTAACCCTATCCTTTCCACTAGCCCTAAAAGCACTTTAACCCTAATCCTCACCCTAACGCTAACACTAAAACTGTGCTTGATTCTAACCCTAACCCTCACCCTAAGCCTAACCCTAAGCCTAACCCTCGATTCTATGAAAGCTAACCCTAAACCTAACTCTAACCCTAGCACTATCCTTAATGCTCTCGATTCTAACCCTGACCCTAAACCTAACCCTAACCCTAACCCTAACCCTAAATGCACTGAATTCTAATCATAACTCTATCCCTAAATGTGCCTGATTCTAACGCTATAACTAAATCATCAATTTCAACACTAACCCTAAGCCCAAATGCTCTGAATTATGACCCCAAATGCTCTCCTGACCCTAAGCCTAACCCAAAACCTCGATTCTACCAACACAAACCCTAACCCTAATCCTAACCCAACTCCTCCCCTACCCCTAAATGCACTCAAACCCTGACCCTAACCCCAACCCTAACGCTAAAAATGCTCCTGATTCTAACCCTAATCCTAACCCTAACCCTCACCCGAACACTGACCCTCGATTCTACGAAAGCTAACCCTATACCTAACTCTAACCCTAACACTATCCTTAAATGCACTCGATTCTAACCCTCACCCTAAACATAAACCTAACCCTATCCCTAATCCTAACCCGAAATGCACTGGATTCTAACCATAACTCTAACCCTAATGTGCTCGATTATAACCCTAACACTAAATCGTCAATCTCAACACTAAGCCTAACCCTAAATGCACTCGACTCTAACCCAAAAGGCAATCCTGACCCTAAGCCTAACCCTAAACCTCGATTCTACCAACACAAACCCTAACCCTAACCCTAAGCTTAAATAGAGTGGATTCTAGCCATAACTCTAACCCTAATGTGCTCGATTCTAAGTCTAACACTAAATCGTCAATCTCAACACTAACCCTAACTCTAAATGCACTCAGTTGTAACCGAAAAGGCAATCCTCACCCTACGCCTAACCCTAAACTTCGATTCTACCAACACAAACCCTAACCCTAATCCTAACCCTACCCCTACCCCTACCCCTAAATGCACTCTAACCCTACCCCTACCCCTTACACTAACCCTAACCCTAACGAATTCGAACCAAAACTCTAACCCTAAATGTGCTCGATTCTAACCCAAACACTAAATCGTCAATTTCAACACTATCCCTAACCCTAAATGCACTCGACCCTAACTCAAAAGTCATTTCTGACCCCAAGCCCAACCCTAAACCTCGATTCTACCAACACAAACCTTAACCCTGATCCTAACCCTAGTCCTACGCCTACCCCTAAATGCACTCTAAGCCATACCCTGATGAAAAGCAGACCACTAAAAATGTGCCTGATTCTAACCCTAACCCTAACCCTAAGCCTAACCTTAAGCCCAACCCTCGATTCTACGAAAGCGAACGCTAAACCTAACTCTAACCCTCGCACTATCCTTAAATGCTCTCGATTTTAACCCTGACGCTCAACCTAACCCTAACCCTAACGCTAACCCTAAATGCACTGAATTCTAAGCATAACTCTCACCCTAAATGTGCTCGATTCAAAACCTAACACTAAATCGTCAATTTGAACACTAACCCAAAGTCTAAATACACTCGATTCTGATCCAAAATGCAATCCTGACCCTAAGGCTAAACCTAAACCTCGATTCTACCAACACAAACCTTAACCCTAATCCTAACCCTATCCTTTCCACTAGCCCTAAAAGCACTTTAACCCTAATCCTCACCCTAACGCTAACACTAAAACTGTGCTTGATTCTAACCCTAACCCTCACCCTAAGCCTAACCCTAAGCCTAACCCTCGATTCTATGAAAGCTAACCCTAAACCTAACTCTAACCCTAGCACTATCCTTAATGCTCTCGATTCTAACCCTGACCCTAAACCTAACCCTAACCCTAACCCTAACCCTAAATGCACTGAATTCTAATCATAACTCTATCCCTAAATGTGCCTGATTCTAACGCTATAACTAAATCATCAATTTCAACACTAACCCTAAGCCCAAATGCTCTGAATTATGACCCCATATGCTCTCCTGACCCTAAGCCTAACCCAAAACCTCGATTCTACCAACAGAAACCCTAACCCTAATCCTAACCCAACTCCTCCCCTACCCCTAAATGCACTCAAACCCTGACCCTAACCCCAACCCTAACGCTAAAAATGCTCCTGATTCTAACCCTAATCCTAACCCTAACCCTCACCCGAACACTGACCCTCGATTCTACGAAAGCTAACCCTATACCTAACTCTAACCCTAACACTATCCTTAAATGCACTCGATTCTAACCCTCACCCTAAACATAAACCTAACCCTATCCCTAATCCTAACCCGAAATGCACTGGATTCTAACCATAACTCTAACCCTAATGTGCTCGATTATAACCCTAACACTAAATCGTCAATCTCACACTAAGCCTAACCCTAAATGCACTGACTCTAACCCAAAAGGCAATCCTGACCCTAAGCCTAACCCTAAACCTCGATTCTACCAACACAAACCCTAACCCTAACCCTAAGCTTAAATAGAGTGGATTCTAGCCATAACTCTAACCCTAATGTGCTCGATTCTAAGTCTAACACTAAATCGTCAATCTCAACACTAACCCTAACTCTAAATGCACTCAGTTGTAACCGAAAAGGCAATCCTCACCCTACGCCTAACCCTAAACTTCGATTCTACCAACACAAACCCTAACCCTAATCCTAACCCTACCCCTACCCCTACCCCTAAATGCACTCTAACCCTACCCCTACCCCTTACACTAACCCTAACCCTAACGAATTCGAACCAAAACTCTAACCCTAAATGTGCTCGATTCTAACCCAAACACTAAATCGTCAATTTCAACACTATCCCTAACCCTAAATGCACTCGACCCTAACTCAAAAGTCATTTCTGACCCCAAGCCCAACCCTAAACCTCGATTCTACCAACACAAACCTTAACCCTGATCCTAACCCTAGTCCTACGCCTACCCCTAAATGCACTCTAAGCCATACCCTGATGAAAAGCAGACCACTAAAAATGTGCCTGATTCTAACCCTAACCCTAACCCTAAGCCTAACCTTAAGCCCAACCCTCGATTCTACGAAAGCGAACGCTAAACCTAACTCTAACCCTCGCACTATCCTTAAATGCTCTCGATTTTAACCCTGACGCTCAACCTAACCCTAACCCTAACGCTAACCCTAAATGCACTGAATTCTAAGCATAACTCTCACCCTAAATGTGCTCGATTCAAAACCTAACACTAAATCGTCAATTTGAACACTAACCCAAAGTCTAAATACACTCGATTCTGATCCAAAATGCAATCCTGACCCTAAGGCTAAACCTAAACCTCGATTCTACCAACACAAACCTTAACCCTAATCCTAACCCTATCCTTTCCACTAGCCCTAAAAGCACTTTAACCCTAATCCTCACCCTAACGCTAACACTAAAACTGTGCTTGATTCTAACCCTAACCCTCACCCTAAGCCTAACCCTAAGCCTAACCCTCGATTCTATGAAAGCTAACCCTAAACCTAACTCTAACCCTAGCACTATCCTTAATGCTCTCGATTCTAACCCTGACCCTAAACCTAACCCTAACCCTAACCCTAACCCTAAATGCACTGAATTCTAATCATAACTCTATCCCTAAATGTGCCTGATTCTAACGCTATAACTAAATCATCAATTTCAACACTAACCCTAAGCCCAAATGCTCTGAATTATGACCCCAAATGCTCTCCTGACCCTAAGCCTAACCCAAAACCTCGATTCTACCAACACAAACCCTAACCCTAATCCTAACCCAACTCCTCCCCTACCCCTAAATGCACTCAAACCCTGACCCTAACCCCAACCCTAACGCTAAAAATGCTCCTGATTCTAACCCTAATCCTAACCCTAACCCTCACCCGAACACTGACCCTCGATTCTACGAAAGCTAACCCTATTACCCTAACTCTAACCCTAACACTATCCTTAAATGCACTCGATTCTAACCCTCACCCTAAACATAAACCTAACCCTATCCCTAATCCTAACCCGAAATGCACTGGATTCTAACCATAACTCTAACCCTAATGTGCTCGATTATAACCCTAACACTAAATCGTCAATCTCAACACTAAGCCTAACCCTAAATGCACTCGACTCTAACCCAAAAGGCAATCCTGACCCTAAGCCTAAACCTAAACCTCGATTCTACCAACACAAACCCTAACCCTAACCCTAAGCTTAATAGAGTGGATTCTAGCCATAACTCTAACCCTAATGTGCTCGATTCTAAGTCTAACACTAAATCGTCAATCTCAACACTAACCCTAACTCTAAATGCACTCAGTTGTAACCCAAAAGGCAATCCTCACCCTACGCCTAACCCTAAACTTCGATTCTAACAACACAAACCCTAACCCTAATCCTAACCCTACCCCTACCCCTACCCCTAAATGCACTCTAACCCTACCCCTACCCCTTACACTAACCCTAACCCTAACGAATTCGAACAAAAACTCTAACCCTAAATGTGCTCGATTCTAACCCAAACACTAAATCGTCAATTTCAACACTATCCCTAACCCTAAATGCACTCGACCCTAACTCAAAAGTCATTCCTGACCCCAAGCCCAACCCTAAACCTCGATTCTACCAACACAAACCTTAACCCTAATCCTAACCCTAGTCCTACGCCTACCCCTAAATGCACTCTAAGCCATACCCTGATGAAAAGCAGACCACTAAAAATGTGCCTGATTCTAACCCTAACCCTAACCCTAAGCCTAACCTTAAGCCTAACCCTCGATTCTACGAAAGCGAACGCTAAACCTAACTCTAACCCTAGCACTATCCTTAAATGCTCTCGATTTTAACCCTGACGCTCAACCTAACCCTAACCCTAACGCTAACCCTAAATGCACTGAATTCTAAGCATAACTCTCACCCTAAATGTGCTCGATTCAAACCCTAACACTAAATCGTCAATTTGAACACTAACCCAAAGTCTAAATACACTCGATTCTGATCCAAAATGCAATCCTGACCCTAAGGCTAAACCTAAACCTCTATTCTACCAACACAAACCTTAACCCTAATCCTAACCCTATCCCTTCCACTAGCCCTAAAAGCACTTTAACCCTAATCCTCACCCTAACGCTAACACTAAAACTGTGCTTGATTCGAACCCTAACCCTCACCCTAAGCCTAACCCTAAGCCTAACCCTCGATTCTACGAAAGCTAACCCTAAACCTAACTCTAACCCTAGCACTATCCTTAAATGCTCTCGATTCTAACCCTGATCCTAAACCTAACCCTAACCCTAACCCTAACCCTAACCCTAAATGCACTGAATTCTAATCATAACTCTATCCCTAAATGTGCCTGATTCTAACGCTATAACTAAATCATCAATTTCAACACTAACCCTCAGCCCAAATGCTCTGAATTATGACCCCAAATGCTCTCCTGACCCTAAGCCTAACCCAAAACCTCGATTCTACCAACAGAAACCCTAACCCTAATCCTAACCCAACTCCTCCCCTACCCCTAAATGCACTCAAACCCTGACCCTAACCCCAACTCTAACGCTAAAAATGCTCCTGATTCTAACCCTAATCCTAACCCTAACCCTCACCCGAACACTGACCCTCGATTCTACGAAAGCTAACCCTATACCTAACTCTAACCCTAACACTATCCTTAAATGCACTCGATTCTAACCCTCACCCTAAACATAAACCTAACCCTATCCCTAATCCTAACCCGAAATGCACTGGATTCTAGCCATAACTCTAACCCTAATGTGCTCGATTCTAAGTCTAACACTAAATCGTCAATCTCAACACTAAGCCTAACCCTAAATGCACTCGACTCTAACCGAAAAGGCAATCCTGACCCTAAGCCTAACCCCAAACCTCAATTCTATCAACACAAACCCTAACCCTAACCCTAAGCTTAAATAGAGTGGATTCTAGCCAAAACTCTAACCCTAATGTGCTCGATTCTAAGTCTAACACTAAATCGTCAATCTCAACACTAACCCTAACTCTAAATGCACTCAGTTGTAACCCAAAAGGCAATCCTCACCCTACGCCTAACCCTAAACTTCGATTCTACCAACACAAACCCTAACCCTAATCCTAACCCTACCCCTACCCCTACCCCTAAATGCACTCTAACCCTACCCCTACCCCTTACACTAACCCTAACCCTAACGAATTCGAACCAAAACTCTAACCCTAAATGTGCTCGATTCTAACCCAAACACTAAATTGTCAATTTCAACACTATCCCTAACCCTAAATGCACTCGACCCTAACTCAAAAGTCATTCCTGACCCCAAGCCCAACCCTAAACCTCGATTCTACCAACACAAACCTTAACCCTAATCCTAACCCTAGTCCTACGCCTACCCCTAAATGCACTCTAAGCCATACCCTGATGAAAAGCAGACCACTAAAAATGTGCCTGATTCTAACCCTAACCCTAACCCTAAGCCTAACCTTAAGCCTAACCCTCGATTCTACGAAAGCGAACGCTAAACCTAACTCTAACCCTCGCACTATCCTTAAATGCTCTCGATTTTAACCCTGACGCTCAACCTAACCCTAACCCTAACGCTAACCCTAAATGCACTGAATTCTAAGCATAACTCTCACCCTAAATGTGCTCGATTCAAACCCTAACACTAAATCGTCAATTTGAACACTAACCCAAAGTCTAAATACACTCGATTCTGATCCAAAATGCAATCCTGACCCTAAGGCTAAACCTAAACCTCGATTCTACCAACACAACCCTTAACCCTAATCCTAACCCTATCCCTTCCCCTAGCCCTAAAAGCACTTTAACCCTAATCCTCACCCTAACGCTAACACTAAAACTGTGCTTGATTCTAACCCTAACCCTCACCCTAAGCCTAACCCTAAGCCTAACCCTCGATTCTACGAAAGCTTACCCTAAACCTAACTCTAACCCTAGCACTATCCTTAATGCTCTCGATTCTAACCCTGACTCTAAACCTAACCCTAACCCTAACCCTAACCCTAAATGCACTGAATTCTAATCATAACTCTATCCCTAAATGTGCCTGATTCTAACGCTATAACTAAAGCATCAATTTCAACACTAACCCTAAGCCCAAATGCTCTGAATTATGACCCCAAATGCTCTCCTGACCCTAAGCCTAACCCAAAACCTCGATTCTACCAACACAAACCCTAACCCTAATCCTAACCCAACTCCTCCCCTACCCCTAAATGCACTCAAACCCTGACCCTAACCCCAACCCTAACGCTAAAAATGCTCCTGATTCTAACCCTAATCCTAACCCTAACCCTCACCCTAAGCCTAACCCTCCATTCTACGAAAGCTAACCCTAAACCTAACTCCAACCCTAGCACTATCCTTAATGCTCTCGATTCTAACCCTGACCCTAAACCTAACCCTAACCCTAACCCTAACCCTAAATGCACTGAATTCTAATCATAACTCTATCCCTAAATGTGCCTGATTCTAACGCTATAACTAAATCATCAATTTCAACACTAACCCTAAGCCCAAATGCTCTCAATTATGACCCCAAATGCTCTCCTGACCCTAAGCCTAACCCAAAACCTCGATTCTACCAACACAAACCCTAACCCTAATCCTAACCCAACTCCTCCCCTACCCCTAAATGCACTCAAACCCTGACCCTAACCCCAACCGTAACGCTAAAAATGCTCCTGATTCTAACCCTAATCCTAACCCTAACCCTCACCCGAACACTGACCCTCGATTCTACGAAAGCTAACCCTATACCTAACTCTAACCCTAACACTATCCTTAAATGCACTCGATTCTAACCCTCACCCTAAACATAAACCTAACCCTATCCCTAATCCTAACCCGAAATGCACTGGATTCTAACCATAACTCTAACCTTAATGTGCTCGATTATAACCCTAACACTAAATCGTCAATCTCAACACTAAGCCTAACCCTAAATGCACTCGACTCTAACCCAAAAGGCAATCCTGACCCTAAGCCTAACCCTAAACCTCGATTCTACCAACACAAACCCTAACCCTAACCCTAAGCTTAAATAGAGTGGATTCTAGCCATAACTCTAACCCTAATGTGCTCGATTCTAAGTCTAACACTAAATCGTCAATCTCAACACTAACCCTAACTCTAAATGCACTCAGTTGTAACCCAAAAGGCAATCCTCACCCTACGCCTAACCCTAAACTTCGATTCTACCAACACAAACCCTAACCCCAATCCTAACCCTACCCCTACACCTACCCCTAAATGCACTCTAACCCGACCCCTACCCCTTACACTAACGCTAACCCTAACGAATTCTAACCAAAACTCTAACCCTAAATGTGCTCGATTCTAACCCAAACACTAAATCGTCAATTTCAACACTATCCCTAACCCTAAATGCACTCGACCCTAACTCAAAAGTCATTCCTGACCCCAAGCCCAACCCTAAACCTCGATTCCACCAACAGAAACCTTAACCCTAATCCTAACCCTACTCCTACGCCTACCCCTAAATGCACTCTAAACCATAACCTGATCCAATGCAGACCACTAAAAATGTGCCTGATTCTAACCCTAACCCTATCCCTAAGCCTAACCTTAAGTTCAACCCTCGATTCTATGAAAGCGAACGCTAAACCTAACTCTCACCCTTGCACTATCCTTAAATCCTCTCGATTTTAACCCTGACCCTCAACCTAACCCTAACCCTAACGCTAACCCTAAATGCACTGAATTTTAAGCATAACTCTCACCCCAAATGTGCTCGATTCAAACCCTAACACTAAATTGTCAATTTGAACACTAACCCAAAGCCTAAATACACTCGATTCTGATACAAAATGCAATCCTGACCCTAAGCCTAAACCTAAACCTCGATTCTACCAACACAAACCTTAACCCTAATCCTAACCCTATCCCTTCCACTAGCCCTAAAAGCACTTTAACCCTAATCCTCACCCTAACGCTAACACTGAAACTGTGCTTGATTCTAACCCTAATCCTAACCTTAACCCTCACCCGAACACTGACCCTCGATTCTACGAAAGCTAACCCTAAACCTAACTCTAACCCTAGCACTATCCTTAATGCTCTCGATTCTAACCCTGACCCTAAACCTAACCCTAACCCTAACCCTAACCCTAAATGCACTGAATTCTAATCATAACTCTATCCCTAAATGTGCCTGATTCTAACGCTATAACTAAATCTTCAATTTCAACACTAACCCTAAGCCCAAATGCTCTGAATTATGACCCCAAATGCTCTCCTGACCCTAAGCCTAACCCAAAACCTCGATTCTACCAACACAAACCCTAACCCTAATCCTAACCCTACTCCTCCCCTACCCCTAAATGCACTCAAACCCTGACCCTAACCCCAACCTTGACGCTAAAAATGCTCCTGATTCTAAACCTAATCCTAACCCTAACCCTCACCCGAACACTGACCCTCGATTCTACGAAAGCTAACCCTATACCAACTCTAACCCTAACACTATCCTTAAATGCACTCGATTCTAACCCTCACCCTAAACATAAACCTAACCCTATCCCTAATCCTAACCCGAAATGCACTGGATTCTAACCATAACTCTAACCCTAATGTGCTCGATTATAACCCTAACACTAAATCGTCAATCTCAACACTAAGCCTAACCCTAAATGCACTCGACTCTAACCCAAAAGGCAATCCTGACCCTAAGCCTAACCCTAAACCTCGATTCTACCAACACAAACCCTAACCCTAACCCTAAGCTTAAATAGAGTGGATTCTAGCCATAACTCTAACCCTAATGTGCTCGATTCTAAGTCTAACACTAAATCGTCAATCTCAACACTAACCCTAACTCTAAATGCACTCAGTTGTAACCCAAAAGGCAATCCTCACCCTACGCCTAACCCTAAACTTCGATTCTACCAACACAAACCCTAACCCTAATCCTAACCCTACCCCTACCCCTACCCCTAAATGCACTCTAACCCAACCCCTACCCCTTACACTAACCCTAACCCTAACGAATTCTAACCAAAACTCTAACCCTAAATGTGCTCGATTCTAACCCAAACACTAAATCGTTAATTTCAACACTATCCCTAACCCTAAATGCACTCGACTCTAACCCAAAAGTCATTCCTGACCCCAAGCCCAACCCTAAACCTCGATTCTACCAACACAAACCTTAACCCTAATCCTAACCCTATCCCTTCCCCTAGCCCTAAAAGCACTTGAACCCTAATCCTCACCCTAACGCTAACACTAAAACTGTGCTTGATTCTAACCCTAACCCTCACCCTAAGCCTAACACTAAGCCTAACCCTCGATTCTACGAAAGCTAACCCTAAACCTAACTCTAACCCTAGCACTATCCTTAATGCTCTCGATTCTAACCCTGACCCTAAACGTAACCCTAACACTAACCCTAACCCCAAATGCACTGAATTCTAATCATAACTCTATCCCTAAATGTGCCTGATTCTAACGCTATAACTACATCATCAATTTCAACACTAACCCTAAGCCCAAATGCTCTGAATTATGACCCCAAATGCTCTCCTGACCCTAAGCCTAACACAAAACCTCGATTCTACCAACACAAACCCTAACCCTAATCCTAACCCAACTCCTCCCCTACCTCTAAATGCACTCAAACCCTGACCCTAACCCCAACCCTAACGCTAAAAATGCTCCTGATTCTAACCCTAATCCTAACCCTAACCCTCACCCGAACACTGACCCTCGATTCTACGAAAGCTAACCCTATACCTAACTCTAACCCTAACACTATCCTTAAATGCACTCGATTCTAACCCTCACCCTAAACATAAACCTAACCCTATCCCTAATTCTCACCCTAAATGCACTGGATTCTAACCATAACTCTAACCCTAATGTGCTCGATTATAACCCTAACACTAAATCGTCAATCTCAACACTAAGCCTAACCCTAAATGCACTCGACTCTAACCCAAAAGGCAATCCTGACCCTAAGCCTAACCCCAAACCTCGATTCTACCAACACAAACCCTAACCCTAACCCTCAGCTTTAATATAGTGGATTCTAGCCATAACTCTAACCCTAATGTGCTCGATTCTAAGTCTAACACTAAATCGTCAATCTCAACACTAACCCTAACTCTAAATGCACTCAGTTGTAACCCAAAAGGCAATCCTCACCCTACGCCTAACCCTAAACTTCGATTCTACCAACACAAACCCTAACCCCAATCCTAACCCTACCCCTACACCTACCCCTAAATGCACTCTAACCCTACCCCTACCCCTTACACTAACCCTAACCCTAACGAATTCTAACCAAAACTCTAACCCTAAATGTGCTCGATTCTAACCCAAACACTAAATCGTCAATTTCAACACTATCCCTAACCCTAAATGCACTCGACCCTAATTCAAAAGTCATTCCTGACCCCAAGCCCAACCCTAAACCTCGATTCTACCAACAGAAACCTTAACCCTAATCCTAACCCTACTCCTACGCCTACCCCTAAATGCACTCTAAGCCATACCCTGATGAAAAGCAGACCACTAAAAATGTGCCTGATTCTAACCCTAACCCTATCCCTAAGCCTAACCTTAAGTTCAACCCTCGATTCTACGAAAGCGAACGCTAAACCTAACTCTCACCCTTGCACTATCCTTAAATCCTCTCGATTTTAACCCTGACCCTCAACCTAACCCTAACCCTAACGCTAACCCTAAATGCACTGAATTCTAAGCATAACTCTCACCCCAAATGTGCTCGATTCAAACCCTAACACTAAATTGTCAATTTGAACACTAACCCAAAGCCTAAATACACTCGATTCTGATACAAAATGCAATCCTGACCCTAAGCCTAAACCTAAACCTCGATTCTACCAACACAAACCTTAACCCTAATCCTAACCCTATCCCTTCCACTAGCCCTAAAAGCACTTTAACCCTAATCCTCACCCTAACGCTAACACTGAAACTGTGCTTGATTCTAACCCTAATCCTAACCCTAACCCTCACCCGAACACTGACCCTCGATTCTACGAAAGCTAACCCTAAACCTAACTCTAACCCTAGCACTATCCTTAATGCTCTCGATTCTAACCCTGACCCTAAACCTAACCCTAACCCTAACCCTAACCCTAAATGCACTGAATTCTAATCATAACTCTATCCCTAAATGTGCCTGATTCTAACGCTATAACTAAATCTTCAATTTCAACACTAACCCTAAGCCCAAATGCTCTGAATTATGACCCCAAATGCTCTCCTGACCCTAAGCCTAACCCAAAACCTCGATTCTACCAACACAAACCCTAACCCTAATCCTAACCCTACTCCTCCCCTATCCCTAAATGCACTCAAACCCTGACCCTAACCCCAACCTTGACGCTAAAAATGCTCCTGATTCTAAACCTAACCCTAACCCTAACCCTCACCCGAACACTGACCCTCGATTCTACGAAAGCTAACCCTATACCAACTCTAACCCTAACACTATCCTTAAATGCACTCAATTCTAACCCACACCCTAAACATAAACCTAACCCTATCCCTAATCCTAACCCGAAATGCACTGGATTCTAACCATAACTCTAACCCTAATGTGCTCGATTATAACCCTAACACTAAATCGTCAATCTCAACACTAAGCCTAACCCTAAATGCACTCGACTCTAACCCAAAAGGCAATCCTGACCCTAAGCCTAACCCTAAACCTCGATTCTACCAACACAAACCCTAACCCTAACCCTAAGCTTAAATAGAGTGGATTCTAGCCATAACTCTAACCCTAATGTGCTCGATTCTAAGTCTAACACTAAATCGTCAATCTCAACACTAACCCTAACTCTAAATGCACTCAGTTGTAACCCAAAAGGCAATCCTCACCCTACGCCTAACCCTAAACTTCGATTCTACCAACACAAACCCTAACCCTAATCCTAACCCTACCCCTACCCCTAAATGCACTCTAACCCAACCCCTACCCCTTACACTAACCCTAACCCTAACGAATTCTAACCAAAACTCTAACCCTAAATGTGCTCGATTCTAACCCAAACACTAAATCGTTAATTTCAACACTATCCCTAACCCTAAATGCACTCGACTCTAACCCAAAAGTCATTCCTGACCCCAAGCCCAACCCTAAACCTCGATTCTACCAACACAAACCTTAACCCTAATCCTAACCCTATCCCTTCCCCTAGCCCTAAAAGTACTGAACCCTAATCCTCACCTTAACGCTAACACTAAAACTGTGCTTGATTCTAACCCTAACCCTCACCCTAAGCCTAACCCTAAGCCTAACCCTCGATTCTACGAAAGCTAACCCTAAACCTAACTCTAACCCTAGCACTATCCTTAATGCTCTCGATTCTAACCCTGACCCTAAACGTAACCCTAACCCTAACCCTAACCCTAAATGCACTGAATTCTAATCATAACTCTATCCCTAAATGTGCCTGATTCTAACGCTATAACTACATCATCAATTTCAACACTAACCCTAAGCCCAAATGCTCTGAATTATGACCCCAAATGCTCTCCTGACCCTAAGCCTAACACAAAACCTCGATTCTACCAACACAAACCCTAACCCTAATCCTAACCCAACTCCTCCCCTACCTCTAAATGCACTCAAACCCTGACCCTAACCCCAACCCTAACGCTAAAAATGCTCCTGATTCTAAACCTAATCCTAACCCTAACCCTCACCCGAACACTGACCCTCGATTCTACGAAAGCTAACCCTATACCTAACTCTAACCCTAACACTGTCCTTAAATGCACTCGATTCTAACCCTCACCCTAAACATAAACCTAACCCTATCCCTAATCCTCACCCTAAATGCACTGGATTCTAACCATAACTCTAACCCTAATGTGCTCGATTATAACCCTAACACTAAATCGTCAATCTCAACACTAAGCCTAACCCTAAATGCACTCGACTCTAACCCAAAAGGCAATCCTGACCCTAAGCCTAACCCCAAACCTCGATTCTACCAACACAAACCCTAACCCTAACCCTCAGCTTTAATATAGTGGATTCTAGCCATAACTCTAACCCTAATGTGCTCGATTCTAAGTCTAACACTAAATCGTCAATCTCAACACTAACCCTAACTCTAAATGCACTCAGTTGTAACCCAAAAGGCAATCCTCACCCTACGCCTAACCCTAAACTTCGATTCTACCAACACAAACCCTAACCCCAATCCTAACCCTACCCCTACACCTACCCCTAAATGCACTCTAACCCGACCCCTACCCCTTACACTAACGCTAACCCTAACGAATTCTAACCAAAACTCTAACCCTAAATGTGCTCGATTCTAACCCAAACACTAAATCGTCAATTTCAACACTATCCCTAACCCTAAATGCACTCGACCCTAACTCAAAAGTCATTCCTGACCCCAAGCCCAACCCTAAACCTCGATTCTACCAACAGAAACCTTAACCCTAATCCTAACCCTACTCCTACGCCTACCCCTAAATGCACTCTAAGCCATACCCTGATGAAAAGCAGACCACTAAAAATGTGCCTGATTCTAACCCTAACCCTATCCCTAAGCCTAACCTTAAGTTCAACCCTCGATTCTACGAAAGCGAACGCTAAACCTAACTCTCACCCTTGCACTATCCTTAAATCCTCTCGATTTTAACAGTGACCCTCAACCTAACCCTAACCCTAACGCTAACCCTAAATGCACTAAATTTTAAGCATAACTCTCACCCCAAATGTGCTCGATTCAAACCCTAACACTAAATTGTCAATTTGAACACTAACCCAAAGCCTAAATACACTCGATTCTGATACAAAATGCAACCCTGACCCTAAGCCTAAACCTAAACCTCGATTCTACCAACACAAACCTTAACCCTAATCCTAACCCTATCCCTTCCACTAGCCCTAAAAGCACTTTAACCCTAATCCTCACCCTAACGCTAACACTGAAACTGTGCTTGATTCTAACCCTAATCCTAACCTTAACCCTCACCCGAACACTGACCCTCGATTCTACGAAAGCTAACCCTAAACCTAACTCTAACCCTAGCACTATCCTTAATGCTCTCGATTCTAACCCTGACCCTAAACCTAACCCTAACCCTAACCCTAACCCTAAATGCACTGAATTCTAATCATAACTCTATCCCTAAATGTGCCTGATTCTAACGCTATAACTAAATCTTCAATTTCAACACTAACCCTAAGCCCAAATGCTCTGAATTATGACCCCAAATGCTCTCCTGACCCTAAGCCTAACCCAAAACCTCGATTCTACCAACACAAACCCTAACCCTAATCCTAACCCTACTCCTCCCCTACCCCTAAATGCACTCAAACCCTGACCCTAACCCCAACCTTGACGCTAAAAATGCTCCTGATTCTAAACCTAATCCTAACCCTAACCCTCACCCGAACACTGACCCTCGATTCTACGAAAGCTAACCCTATACCAACTCTAACCCTAACACTATCCTTAAATGCACTCGATTCTAACCCTCACCCTAAACATAAACCTAACCCTATCCCTAATCCTAACCCGAAATGCACTGGATTCTAACCATAACTCTAACCCTAATGTGCTCGATTATAACCCTAACACTAAATCGTCAATCTCAACACTAAGCCTAACCCTAAATGCACTCGACTCTAACCCAAAAGGCAATCCTGACCCTAAGCCTAACCCCAAACCTCGATTCTACCAACACAAACCCTAACCCTAACCCTCAGCTTTAATATAGTGGATTCTAGCCATAACTCTAACCCTAATGTGCTCGATTCTAAGTCTAACACTAAATCGTCAATCTCAACACTAACCCTAACTCTAAATGCACTCAGTTGTAACCCAAAAGGCAATCCTCACCCTACGCCTAACCCTAAACTTCGATTCTACCAACACAAACCCTAACCCCAATCCTAACCCTACCCCTACACCTACCCCTAAATGCACTCTAACCCGACCCCTACCCCTTACACTAACGCTAACCCTAACGAATTCTAACCAAAACTCTAACCCTAAATGTGCTCGATTCTAACCCAAACACTAAATCGTCAATTTCAACACTATCCCTAACCCTAAATGCACTCGACCCTAACTCAAAAGTCATTCCTGACCCCAAGCCCAACCCTAAACCTCGATTCTACCAACAGAAACCTTAACCCTAATCCTAACCCTACTCCTACGCCTACCCCTAAATGCACTCTAAGCCATACCCTGATGAAAAGCAGACCACTAAAAATGTGCCTGATTCTAACCCTAACCCTATCCCTAAGCCTAACCTTAAGTTCAACCCTCGATTCTACGAAAGCGAACGCTAAACCTAACTCTCACCCTTGCACTATCATTAAATCCTCTCGATTTTAACCCTGACCCTCAACCTAACCCTAACCCTAACGCTAACCCTAAATGCACTGAATTTTAAGCATAACTCTCACCAAAATGTGCTCGATTCAAACCCTAACACTAAATTGTCAATTTGAACACTAACCCAAAGCCTAAATACACTCGATTCTGATACAAAATGCAATCCTGACCCTAAGCCTAAACCTAAACCTCGATTCTACCAACACAAACCTTAACCCTAATCCTAACCCTATCCCTTCCACTAGCCCTAAAAGCACTTTAACCCTAATCCTCACCCTAACGCTAACACTGAAACTGTGCTTGATTCTAACCCTAATCCTAACCCTAACCCTCACCCGAACACTGACCCTCGATTCTACGAAAGCTAACCCTAAACCTAACTCTAACCCTAGCACTATCCTTAATGCTCTCGATTCTAACCCTGACCCTAAACCTAACCCTAACCCTAACCCTAACCCTAAATGCACTGAATTCTAATCATAACTCTATCCCTAAATGTGCCTGATTTTAACGCTATAACTAAATCTTCAATTTCAACACTAACCCTAAGCCCAAATGCTCTGAATTATGACCCCAAATGCTCTCCTGACCCTAAGCCTAACCCAAAACCTCGATTCTACCAACACAAACCCTAACCCTAATCCTAACCCACCTCCTCCCCTACCCCTACATACACTCAAACCCTGACCCTAACCCCAACCCTAACGCTAAAAATGCTCCTGATTCTAACCCTAATCCTAACCCTAACCCTCACCCGAACACTGACCCTCGATTCTACGAAAGCTAACCCTATACTTAACTCTAACCCTAACACTATCCTGAAATGCACTCGATTATAACCCTCACCCTAAACATAAACCTAACCCTATCCCTAATCCTAACCCTAAATGCACTGGATTCTAACCATAACTCTAACCCTAATGTGCTCGATTATAACCCTAACACTAAATCGTCAATCTCAACACTAAGCCTAACCCTAAATGCACTCGACTCTAACCCAAAAGGCAATCCTGACCCTAAGCCTAACCCTAAACCGCGATTCTACCAACACAAACCCTAACCCTAACCCTAAGCTTAAATAGAGTGGATTCTAGCCATAACTCTAACCCTAATGTGCTCGATTCTAAGTCTAACACTAAATCGTCAATCTCAACACTAACCCTAACTCTAAATGCACTCAGTTGTAACCCAAAAGGCAATCCTCACCCTACGCCTAACCCTAAACTTCGATTCTACCAACACAAACCCTAACCCTAATCCCAACCCTACCCCTACCCCTACCCCTACCCCTAAATGCACTCTAACCCTACCCCTACCCCTTACACTAACCCTAACCCTAACGAATTCTAACCAAAACTCTAACCCTAAATGTGCTCGATTCTAACCCAAACACTAAATCGTCAATTTCAACACTATCCCTAACCCTAAATGCACTCGACTCTAACCCAAAAGTCATTCCTGACCCCAAGCCCAACCCTAAACCTCGATTCTACCAACACAAACCTTAACCCTAATCCTAACCCTACTCCTACGCCTACCCCTAAATGCACTCTAAGCCATACCCTGATGAAAAGCAGACCACTAAAAATGTGCCTGATTCTAACCCTAACCCTAACCCTAAGCCTAACCTTAAGCTTAACCCTCAATTCTACGAAAGCGAACGCTAAACCTAACTCTAATCCTAGCACTATCCTTAAATGCTCTCGATTTTAACCCTGACGCTCACCCTAACCCTAACCCTAACTCTAACCCTAAATGCACTGAATTCTAAGCATAACTCTCACCCCAAATGTGCTCGATTCAAACCCTAACACTAAAACGTCAATTTGAACACTAACCCAAAGCCTAAATACACTCGATTCTGATCCAAAATGCAATCCTGACCCTAAGCCTAAACCTAAACGTCGATTCTCCCAACACAAACCTTAACCCTAATCCTAACCCTATCCCTTCCACTAGCCCTAAAAGCACTTTAACCCTAATCCTCACCCTAACGCTAACACTAAAACTGTGCTTGATTCTAACCCTAACCCTCACCCTAAGCCTAACCCTAAGCCTAACCCTCGATTCTACGACATGTAACCCTAAACCTAACTCTAACCCTAGCACTATCCTTAATGCTCTCGATTCTAACCCTGACCCTAACCCTCACTCTAACGCTAAATGCACTGAATTCTAATCATAACTCTATACCTAAATGTGCCTGATTCTAACGATGTAACTAAATCATCAATTTCAACACTAACCCTAAGCCCAAATGCTCTGAATTATGACCCCAACTGCTCTCCTGACCCTAAGCCTAAACCTAATCCTCGATTCTACCAACACAAACCTTAACCCTAATCCTAAACCTACCCCTACAACTAGCCCTAAAAGCACTTTAACCCTAATCCTCACCCTAACGCTAACACTAAAACTGTGCTTGATTCTAACCCTAACCCTCACCCTAAGCCTAACCCTAAGCCTAACCCTCGATTCTACGACATGTAACCCTAAACCTAACTCTAACTCTAGCAGTATCCTTAAATGCTCTCAATTCTAACCCTGATCCTAAACCTAACCCCAACCCTAACCTTAACCCTAAACCTAACCCTAAATGTACTTAATCCTAACCATAACTCTATCCCGAAATGTGCTTCAATCTAACGCTAAAACAAAATCATCAATTTCAACACTAACCCTAAGCCAAAATGCTCTGAATTATGACCCCAAATGCTCTCCTGACACTAAGCCTAACCCAAAACCTCGATTCTACCAACACAAAACCTAACCCTAATCCTAACCCAACTCCTCCTCTACCCCTCAGTGCACTCAAACCCTGACCCTAACCCCAACCCTAACGCTAAAAATGCTCCTGATTCTAACCCTAATCCTAACCCTAACCCTCACCCGAACACTGACCCTCGATTCTACGAAAGCTAACCCTCCACCTAACTCTAACCCTAACACTATCCTTAAATGCACTCGATTCTAACCCTCACCTTAACATAAACCTAACCCTATCCCTAATCCTCACCCTAAATGCACTGGATTCTAACCATAACTCTAACCCTAATGTGCTCGATTATAACCTTAACACTAAATCGTCAATCTCAACACTAAGCCTAACCCTAAATGCACTCGACTCTAACCCAAAAGGCAATCCTGACCCTAAGCCTAACCCTAAACCTCGATTCGACCAACACAAACCCTAACGCTAACCGTAAGCTTAAATATAGTGGATTCAGCCATAACTCTAACCATAATGTGCTCGATTCTAAGTCTAAAAATAAATCGTCAATCTCAACACTAACCCTTACTCTAAATGCACTCAGTTGTAACCCAAAAGGCAATCCTCACCCTACGCCTAACCCTAAACTTCGATTCTACCAACACAAACCCTAAGCCCAATCCTAACCCTACCCCTACCCCTAACCCTAAATGCACTCTAACCCTACCCCTACCTCTTACACTAACCCTAACCCTAACGAATTCTATCCAAAACTCTAACCCTAAATGTGCTCGATTCTAACCCAAACACTAAATCGTCAATTTCAACACTATCCCTAACCCTAAATGCACTCGACTCTAACCCAAAAGTCATTCTTGACCCCAAGACCAACCCTAAACCTCGATTCTACCAACACAAAACTTAACCCTAATCCTAACCCTACTCCTACGCCTACCCCTAAATGCACTCTAAGCCATACCCTGATGAAAACAGACCACTAAAAATGTGCCTGATTCTAACCCTAACCCTCACCCTAAGCCTAACCCTAAGCCTAACCCTCGATTCTACGACAGGTAACCCTAAACCTAACTCTAACCCTAGCACTATCCTTAATGCTCTCGATTCTAACCCTGACCCTGAACCTAACCCTAACCCTAACCGTAACCCTAAATGCACTGAATTCTAATCATAACTCTATCCCGAAATGTGCCTGATTCTAACGCTATAAATAAATCATCAATTTCAACACTAACCCTAAGCCCAAATGCTCTGAATTATGACCCCAAATGCTCTCCTGACCATAAGGCTAACCCAAAACCTCGATTCTACCAACACAAACCCTAACCCTAATCCTAACCGAACTCCTCCCCTACCCCTAAATACACTCAAACCCTGACCCTAACCTCAACCCTAACGCTAAAAATGCTCCTGATTCTAACCCTAATCCTAACCCTAACCCTCACCCGAACACTGACCCTCGATTCTACGAAAGTTAACCCTATACCTAACTCTAACACTAACACTATCCTTAAATGCACTCGATTCTAACCCTCACCCTAAACATAAACCTAACCCTATCCCTAATCCTCACCCTAAATGCACTGGATTCTAACCATAACTCTAACCCGAATGTGCTCGATTATAACCCTAACACTAAATCGTCAATCTCAACACTAAGCCTAACCCTAAATGCACTCGACTCTAACCCAAAAGGCAATCGTGACCCTAAGCCTAAGCCTAAACATCGATTCTACCAACACAAATCCTAACCCTAACCCTAAGCTTAAATATAGTGGATTCTAGCCATAACTCTAACCCTAATGTGCTCGATTCTAAGTCTAACACTAAATCGTCAATCTCAACACTAACCCTAACTCTAAATGCACTCATTTGTAACCCAAAAGGCAATCCTCACCCTACGCCTAACCCTAAACTTTGATTCTATCAACACAAACCCTAACCCTAATCCTAACCCTACCCCTACCCCTACCCCTACCCCTAAATGCACTCTAACCCTACCCCTACCCCTTACGCTAACCCTAACCCTAACGAATTCTAACCAAAACTCTAACCCTAAATGTGCTCGATTCTAACCCAAACACTAAATCGTCAATTTGAACACTATCCCTAACCCTAAATGCACTCGTCTCTAACCCAAAAGTCATTCCTGACCCCAAGCCCAACCCTAAACTTCGATTCTACCAACACAAACCTTAACCCTAATCCTAACCCTACTCCTACGCCGACCCCTTAATGCAATCTAAGCCATACCCTGATGAAAAGCAGACCACTAAAAATGTGATTGATTCTAACCCTAACCCTAACCCTAAGCCTAACCTTAAGCTTAACCCTCGATTTTACGAAAGCGAACACTAAACCTAACTCTAACCCTAGCACTATCCTTAAATGCTCTCGATTTTAACCCTGACGCTCACCCTAACCCTAACACTAACGCTAACCCTAAATGCACTGAATTCTAAGCATAACTCTCACCCCAAATGTGCTCGATTAAAACCCTAACACTAAAACGTCAATTTGAACACTAACCCAAAGCCTAAATACACTCGATTCTGATCCAAAATGCAATCCTGACCCTAAGCCTAAACCTAAACCTCAATTCTCCCAACACAAACCTTAACCCTAATCCTAACCCTATCCCTTCCACTAGCCCTAAAAGCACTTTAACCCTAATCCTCAGCCTAACGCTAACACTAAAACTGTGCTTGATTCGAACCCTAACCCTCACCCTAAGCCTAACCCTAAGCCTAACCCTCGATTCTACGAAAGCTAACCCTAAACCTAACTCTAACCCTAGCACTATCCTTAATGCTCTCGATTCTAACCCTGACCCTAACCCTCACCCTAACCCTAAATGCACTGAATTCTAATCATAACTCTATCCCTAAATGTGCCTGATTCTAACGCTATAACTAAATCATCAATTTCAACACTAACCCTAAGCCCAAATGCTCTGAATTATGACCCCAAATGCTCTCCTGACCCTAAGCCTAACACAAAACCTCGATTCTACCAACACAAACCCTAACCCTAATCCTAACCCAACTCCTCCCCTACCCCTAAATACACTCAAACCCTGACCCTAACCCCAACCCTAACGCTAAAAATGCTCCTGATTCTAACCCTAATCCTAACCCTAACCCTCACCCGAACACTGACCCTCGATTCTACAAAAGCTAACCCTATACCTAACTCTAACCCTAACACTATCCTTAAATGCACTCGATTCTAACCCTCACCCTAAACATAAACCTAACCCTATCCCTAATCCTCACCCTAAATGCTCTGGATTCTAACCATAACTCTAACCCTAATGTGTTCGATTATAACCCTAACACTAAATCGTCAATCTCAACACTTAGCCTAACCCTAAATGCACTCGACTCTAACCCAAAAGGCAATCGTGACCCTAAGCCTAAGACTAAACCTCGATTCTACCAACACAAACCCTAACCCTAACCCTAAGCTTAAATATAGTGGATTCTAGCCATAACTCTAACCCTAATGTGCTCGATTCTAAGTCTAACACTAAATCGTCAATCTCAACACTAACCCTAACTCTAAATGCACTCAGTTGTAACCCAAAAGGCAATCCTCACCCTACGCCTAACCCTAAACTTCGATTCTACCAACACAAACCCTAACCCTAATCCTAACCCTACCCCTACCCCTACCCCGAAATGCACTCTCACCCTACCCCTAGCCCTTACACTAAACCTAACCCTAACTAATTCTAACCAAAACTCTAACCCTAAATGTGCTCGATTCTAACCCTAACACTAAATCGTCAATTTCAACACTATCCCTAACCCTAAATGCACTCGACTCTAACCCAAAAGTCATTCCTCACCCCAAGCCCAACCCTAAAACTCGATTCTACCAACACAAAGCTTAACCCTAATCCTAACCCTACTCCTACGCCTACCCCTAAATGCACTCTAAGCCATACCCTGATGAAAAGCAGACCACTAAAAATGGGCCTGATTCTAACCCTAACCCTAACGAATTCTAACCAAAACTCTAACCCTAAATGTGCTCGATTCTAACCCAAACACTAAATCGTCAATTTCAACACTATCCCTAACCCTAAATGCACTTGACTGTAACCCAAAAGTCATTCCTGACCCCAAGCCCAACCCTAAACCTCGATTCTACCAACAGAAAGCTTAAGCCTAATCCTAACCCTACTCCTACGCCTACCCCTAAATGCACCCTAAGCCATACCCTGATGAAAAGCAGACCCCTAAAAATGTGCCTGATTCTAACCCTAACTCTAACCCTAAGCCTAACCTTAAGCCTAACCATCGATTCTACGAAAGCGAACGCTAAACCTAACTCTAACCCTAGCACTATCCTTAAATGCTCTCGATTTTAACCCTGACGCTCAACCTAACCCTAACCCTAACGCTAACCCTAAATGCACTGAATTCTAAGCATAACTCTCAGCCCAAATGTGCTCGATTCAAACCCTAACACTAAATCGTCAATTTGAACACTAACCCAAAGCCTAAATACACTCGATTTGGATCCAAAATGCAATCTTGACCCTAAGCCTAAACCTAATCCTCGATTCTACCAACACAAACCTTAACCCTAATCCTAAACCTACCCCTACAACTAGCCCTAAAAGCACTTTAACCCTAATCCTCACCCTAACGCTAACACTAAAACTGTGCTTTATTCTAACCCTAACCCTCACCCTAAGCCTAACCCTAAGCCTAACCCTCGATTCTACGACAGGTAACCCTAAACCTAACTCTAACCCTAGCACTATCCTTAAATGCTCTCGATTCTAACCCTGGCCCTAAACCTAACCCCTACCCTAACCTTAACCCTAAGTCTAACCCTAAATGTACTTAATCCTAACCATAACTCTATCCCGAAATGTGCTTCAATCTAACGCTAAAACAAAATCATCAATTTCAACACTAACCCTAAGCCAAAATGCTCTGAATTATGACCCCAAATGCTCTCCTGACCCTAAGCCTAACCCAAAACCTCGATTCTACCAACACAAAACCTAACCCTAATCCTAAGCCAACTCCTCCTCTACCCCTAAGTGCACTCAAACCCTGACCCTAACCCCAACCCTAACGCTAAAAATGCTCCTGATTCTAACCCTAATCCTATCCCTAACCCTCAACCGAACACTGACCCTCGATTCTACGAAAGCTAACCCTCCACCTAACTCTAACCCTAACACTATCCTTAAATGCACTCGATTCTAACCCTCGCCTTAACATAAACCTAACCCTATCCCTAATCCTCACCCTAAATGCACTGCATTCTAACCATAACTCTAACCCTAATGTGCTCGTTTATAACCCTAACACTAAATCGTCAATCTCAACACTAAGCCTAACCCTAAATACACTCGACTCTAACCCAAAAGGCAATCCTGACCCTAAGCCTCACCCTAAACCTCGATTCTACCAACACAAACCCTAACCCTAACCCTAAGCTTAAATATAGTGGATTCAGCCATAACTCTTACCATAATGTGCTCGATTCTAAGTCTAACACTAAATCGTCAATCTCAACACTAACCCTAACTCTAAATGCACTCAGTTGTAACCGAAAAGGCAATCCTCACCCTACGCCTAACCCTAAACTTCGATTCTACCAACACAAACCCTAAGCCCAATCCTAACCCTACCCCTACCCTTACCCCTAAATGCACTCTAACCCTACCCCTACCCCTTACACTAACCCTAACCCTAACGAATTCTAACCAAAACTCTAACCCTAAATGTGCTCGATTCTAACCCAAACACTAAATCGTCAATTTCAACACTATCCCTAACCCGAAATGCACTCGACTCTAACCCAAAAGTCATTCCTGACCCCAAGCCCAACCCTAAACCTCGATTCTACCAACACAAACCTTAACCCTAATCCTAACGCTACTCCTACGCCTACCCCTAAATGCACTCTAAGCCATACCCTGATGAAAACAGACCACTAAAAATGTGCCTCATTCTAACCCTAACCCTAACCCTAAGCCTAACCCTAAGCCTAACCCTCGATTCTACGACAGGTAACCCTAAACCTATCTCTAACCCTAGCACTATCCTTAAATACTCTCGATTCTAACCCTGACCCTAAACCTAACCCTAACCCTAACCCTAACCCTAAACCTAACCCTAAATGTACTTAATCCTAACCATAACTCTATCCCGAAATGTGCTTCAATCTAACGCTAAAAAAAAATCATCAATTTCAACACTAACCCTAAGGCTAAATGCTGTGAATTATGACCCCAAATGCTCTCCTGACCCTAAGCCTAACCCAAAACTTCGATTCTACCAACACAAAACCTAACCCTAATCCTAACCCAACTCCTACTCTACCCCTAAGTGCACTCAAACCCTGACCCTAACCCCAACCCTAACGCTAAAAATGCTCCTGATTCTAACCCTAATCCTAACCCTAACCCTCACCCGAACACTGACCCTCAATTCTACGAAAGCTAACCGTATACCTAACTCTAACACTAAAACTATCCTTATATGCACTCGGTTCTAACCCTCACCCTAAACATAAACCTAACCCTATCCCTAATCCTCACCCTAAATGCACTGGATTCTAACCATAACTCTAACCCTAATGTGCTCGATTATAACCCTAACACTAAATCGTCAATCTCAACACTAAGCCTAACCCAAATGCACTCGACTCTAACCCAAAAGGCAATCCTGACCCTAAGCCTAACCCTAAACCTCGATTCTACCAACACAAAACCTAACCCTAATCCTAACCCAACTCTTCCTCTACCCCTAAGTGCACTCAAACCCTGACCCTAACCCCAACCCTAACGCTAAAAATGCTGCTGATTCTAACCCTAATCCTAACCCTAACCCTCACCCGAACACTGACCCTCAATTCTACGAAAGCTAACCCTATACCTAACTCTTACCCTAGCACTATCCTTAATGCTCTCGATTCTAACCCTGACCCTAATCCTAAGCCTAACCCTAACCCTCACCCTAACCCTAAATGCACTGAATTCTAATCATAACTCTATCCCTAAATGTGCCTGATTCTAACGCTATAACTAAATCATCAATTTCAACACTAACCCTAAGCCCAAATGCTCTGAATTATGACCCCAAATGCTCTCCTGACCCTAAGCCTAACCCAAAACCTCGATTCTACCAACACAAAACCTAACCCTAATCCTAACCCAACTCCTCTCCTACCCCTAAATGCACTCAAACCCTGACCCTAACCCCAACCCTAACGCTAAAAATGCTCCTGATTCTAACCCTAATCCTAACCCTAACCCTCACCCGAACACTGACCCTCGATTCTACGAAAGCTAACCCTATACCTAACTCTAACCCTAACACTATCCTTAAATGCACTCGATTCTAACCCTCACCCTAAACATAAACCTAACCCTATCCCAAATCCTCACCCTAAATGCACTGCATTCTAACCATAACTCTAACCCTAATGTGCTCGATTATAACCCTAACACTAAATCGTCAATCTCAACACTAAGCCTAACCCTAAATGCACTCGACTCTACCCAAAAGGCAATCCTGACCCTAAGCCTAACCCTAAACCTCGATTTAAAAAACACAAACCCTAACCGTAAACCTAAGCTTAAATATAATGGATTCTAGCCATAACTCTAACCCTAATGTGCTCGATTATAACCCTAACACTAAATCGTCAATCTCAACACTAAGCCTAACCCTAAATACACTCGACTCTAACCCAAAAGGCAATCCTGACCCTAAGCCTCACCCTAAACCTCGATTCTACCAACACAAACCCTAACCCTAACCCTAAGCTTAAATATAGTGGATTCAGCCATAACTCTTACCATAATGTGCTCGATTCTAAGTCTAACACTAAATCGTCAATCTCAACACTAACCCTAACTCTAAATGCACTCAGTTGTAACCGAAAAGGCAATCCTCACCCTACGCCTAACCCTAAACTTCGATTCTACCAACACAAACCCTAAGCCCAATCCTAACCCTACCCCTACCCTTACCCCTAAATGCACTCTAACCCTACCCCTACCCCTTACACTAACCCTAACCCTAACGAATTCTAACCAAAACTCTAACCCTAAATGTGCTCGATTCTAACCCAAACACTAAATCGTCAATTTCAACACTATCCCTAACCCGAAATGCACTCGACTCTAACCCAAAAGTCATTCCTGGCCCCAAGCCCAACCCTAAACCTCGATTCTACCAACACAAACCTTAACCCTAATCCTAACGCTACTCCTACGCCTACCCCTAAATGCACTCTAAGCCATACCCTGATGAAAACAGACCACTAAAAATGTGCCTCATTCTAACCCTAACCCTAACCCTAAGCCTAACCCTAAGCCTAACCCTCGATTCTACGACAGGTAACCCTAAACCTATCTCTAACCCTAGCACTATCCTTAAATACTCTCGATTCTAACCCTGACCCTAAACCTAACCCTAACCCTAACCCTAACCCTAAACCTAACCCTAAATGTACTTAATCCTAACCATAACTCTATCCCGAAATGTGCTTCAATCTAACGCTAAAAAAAAATCATCAATTTCAACACTAACCCTAAGGCTAAATGCTGTGAATTATGACCCCAAATGCTCTCCTGACCCTAAGCCTAACCCAAAACTTCGATTCTACCAACACAAAACCTAACCCTAATCCTAACCCAACTCCTACTCTACCCCTAAGTGCACTCAAACCCTGACCCTAACCCCAACCCTAACGCTAAAAATGCTCCTGATTCTAACCCTAATCCTAACCCTAACCCTCACCCGAACACTGACCCTCAATTCTACGAAAGCTAACCGTATACCTAACTCTAACACTAAAACTATCCTTATATGCACTCGGTTCTAACCCTCACCCTAAACATAAACCTAACCCTATCCCTAATCCTCACCCTAAATGCACTGGATTCTAACCATAACTCTAACCCTAATGTGCTCGATTATAACCCTAACACTAAATCGTCAGTCTCAACACTAAGCCTAACCCAAATGCACTCGACTCTAACCCAAAAGGCAATCCTGACCCTAAGCCTAACCCGAAACCTCGATTCTACCAACACAAAACCTAACCCTAATCCTAACCCAACTCTTCCTCTACCCCTAAGTGCACTCAAACCCTGACCCTAACCCCAACCCTAACGCTAAAAATGCTGCTGATTCTAACCCTAATCCTAACCCTAACCCTCACCCGAACACTGACCCTCAATTCTACGAAAGCTAACCCTATACCTAACTCTTACCCTAGCACTATCCTTAATGCTCTCGATTCTAACCCTGACCCTAATCCTAAGCCTAACCCTAACCCTCACCCTAACCCTAAATGCACTGAATTCTAATCATAACTCTATCCCTAAATGTGCCTGATTCTAACGCTATAACTAAATCATCAATTTCAACACTAACCCTAAGCCCAAATGCTCTGAATTATGACCCCAAATGCTCTCCTGACCCTAAGCCTAACCCAAAACCTCGATTCTACCAACACAAAACCTAACCCTAATCCTAACCCAACTCCTCTCCTACCCCTAAATGCACTCAAACCCTGACCCTAACCCCAACCCTAACGCTAAAAATGCTCCTGATTCTAACCCTAATCCTAACCCTAACCCTCACCCGAACACTGACCCTCGATTCTACGAAAGCTAACCCTATACCTAACTCTAACCCTAACACTATCCTTAAATGCACTCGATTCTAACCCTCACCCTAAACATAAACCTAACCCTATCCCAAATCCTCACCCTAAATGCACTGCATTCTAACCATAACTCTAACCCTAATGTGCTCGATTATAACCCTAACACTAAATCGTCAATCTCAACACTTAGCCTAACCCTAAATGCACTCGACTCTACCCAAAAGGCAATCCTGACCCTAAGCCTAACCCTAAACCTCGATTTAAAAAACACAAACCCTAACCGTAAACCTAAGCTTAAATATAATGGATTCTAGCCATAACTCTAACCCTAATGTGCTCGATTATAACCCTAACACTAAATCGTCAATCTCAACACTAAGCCTAACCCTAAATACACTCGACTCTAACCCAAAAGGCAATCCTGACCCTAAGCCTCACCCTAAACCTCGATTCTACCAACACAAACCCTAACCCTAACCCTAAGCTTAAATATAGTGGATTCAGCCATAACTCTTACCATAATGTGCTCGATTCTAAGTCTAACACTAAATCGTCAATCTCAACACTAACCCTAACTCTAAATGCACTCAGTTGTAAGCGAAAAGGCAATCCTCACCCTACGCCTAACCCTAAACTTCGATTCTACCAACACAAACCCTAAGCCCAATCCTAACCCTACCCCTACCCTTACCCCTAAATGCACTCTAACCCTACCCCTACCCCTTACACTAACCCTAACCCTAACGAATTCTAACCAAAACTCTAACCCTAAATGTGCTCGATTCTAACCCAAACACTAAATCGTCAATTTCAACACTATCCCTAACCCGAAATGCACTCGACTCTAACCCAAAAGTCATTCCTGACCCCAAGCCCAACCCTAAACCTCGATTCTACCAACACAAACCTTAACCCTAATCCTAACGCTACTCCTACGCCTACCCCTAAATGCACTCTAAGCCATACCCTGATGAAAACAGACCACTAAAAATGTGCCTCATTCTAACCCTAACCCTAACCCTAAGCCTAACCCTAAGCCTAACCCTCGATTCTACGACAGGTAACCCTAAACCTATCTCTAACCCTAGCACTATCCTTAAATACTCTCGATTCTAACCCTGACCCTAAACCTAACCCTAACCCTAACCCTAACCCTAAACCTAACCCTAAATGTACTTAATCCTAACCATAACTCTATCCCGAAATGTGCTTCAATCTAACGCTAAAAAAAAATCATCAATTTCAACACTAACCCTAAGGCTAAATGCTGTGAATTATGACCCCAAATGCTCTCCTGACCCTAAGCCTAACCCAAAACTTCGATTCTACCAACACAAAACCTAACCCTAATCCTAACCCAACTCCTACTCTACCCCTAAGTGCACTCAAACCCTGACCCAAACCCCAACCCTAACGCTAAAAATGCTCCTGATTCTAACCCTAATCCTAACCCTAACCCTCACCCGAACACTGACCCTCAATTCTACGAAAGCTAACCGTATACCTAACTCTAACACTAAAACTATCCTTATATGCACTCGGTTCTAACCCTCACCCTAAACATAAACCTAACCCTATCCCTAATCCTCACCCTAAATGCACTGGATTCTAACCATAACTCTAACCCTAATGTGCTCGATTATAACCCTAACACTAAATCGTCAATCTCAACACTAAGCCTAACCCAAATGCACTCGACTCTAACCCAAAAGGCAATCCTGACCCTAAGCCTAACCCTAAACCTCGATTCTACCAACACAAAACCTAACCCTAATCCTAACCCAACTCTTCCTCTACCCCTAAGTGCACTCAAACCCTGACCCTTACCCCAACCCTAACGCTAAAAATGCTGCTGATTCTAACCCTAATCCTAACCCTAACCCTCACCCGAACACTGACCCTCAATTCTACGAAAGCTAACCCTATACCTAACTCTTACCCTAGCACTATCCTTAATGCTCTCGATTCTAACCCTGACCCTAATCCTAAGCCTAACCCTAACCCTCACCCTAACCCTAAATGCACTGAATTCTAATCATAACTCTATCCCTAAATGTGCCTGATTCTAACGCTATAACTAAATCATCAATTTCAACACTAACCCTAAGCCCAAATGCTCTGAATTATGACCCCAAATGCTCTCCTGACCCTAAGCCTAACCCAAAACCTCGATTCTACCAACACAAAACCTAACCCTAATCCTAACCCAACTCCTCTCCTACCCCTAAATGCACTCAAACCCTGACCCTAACCCCAACCCTAACGCTAAAAATGCTCCTGATTCTAACCCTAATCCTAACCCTAACCCTCACCCGAACACTGACCCTCGATTCTACGAAAGGTAACCCTCCACCTAACTCTAACCCTAACACTATCCTTAAATGCACTCGATTCTAACCCTCACCCTAAACATAAACCTAACCCTATCCCAAATCCTCACCCTAAATGCACTGCATTCTAACCATAACTCTAACCCTAATGTGCTCGATTATAACCCTAACACTAAATCGTCAATCTCAACACTAAGCCTAACCCTAAATGCACTCGACTCTAACCCAAAAGGCAATCCTGACCCTAAGCCTAACCCTAAACCTCGATTCTACCAACACATACCCTAACCCTAACCCTAAGCTTAAATAGAGTGGATTCTAGCCATAACTCTAACCCTAATGTGCTCGATTCTAAGTCTAACACTAAATCGTCAATCTCAACACTAACCCTAACTCTAAATGCACTCAGTTGTAACCCAAAAGGCAATCCTCACCCTACGCCTAACCCTAAACTTCGATTCTACCAACACAAACCCTAACCCTAATCCTAACCTTACCCCTACCCCTAACACTAACCCTAACCCTAACGAATTCTAACCAAAACTCTAACCCTAAATGTGCTCGATTCTAACCCAAACACTAAATCGTCAATTTCAACACTATCCCTCACCCTAAATGCACTCGACTCTAACCCAAAAGTCATTCCTGACCCCAAGCCCAAACCTAAACCTCGATTCTACCAACACAAACCTTAACCCTAATCCTAACCCTACTCCTACGCCTACTCCAAAATGCAATCTAAGCCATACCCTGATGAAAAGGAGACCACTAAAAATGTGCCTTATTCTAACCCTAACCCTAACCCTAAGCCTAAACTTAAGCCTAACCCTCGATTCTACGAAAGGGAACGCTAAACCTAACTCTAACCCTAGCACTATCCTTAAATGCTCTCGATTTTAACCCTGACCCTCAACCTAACCCTAACCATAACGCTAACCCTAAATGCACTGAATTCTAAGCATAACTCTTACCCTAAATGTGCTCGATTCAAACCCTAACACTAAATCGTCAATTTGAACACTAACCCAAAGCCTAAATACACTCGATTCTGATCCAAAATGCAATCCTTACCCTAAGGCTGAACCTCAGCCTCGATTCTACCAACACAAACCTTAACCCTAATCCTAACCCTATCCCTTCCACTAGCCCTAAAAGCACTTTAACCCTAATCCTCACCCTAATGCTAACACTAAAACTGTGCTTGATTCGAACCCTAACCCTCACCCTAAGCATAACTCTAAGCCTAACACTCGATCCTACGAAAGCTAACCTTAAACCTAACTCTAACCCTAGCACTATCCTTAATGCTCTCGATTCTAACCCTGACCCTAAACCTAACCCTAACCCTAACCCGAACCCTAACCCTAAATGCACTGAATTCTAATCATAACTCTATCCCTAAATGTGCCTGATTTTTACGCTATAACTATATCATCAATTTCAACACTAACCCTAAGCCCAAATGCTCTGAATTATGACCCCAAACGCCCTCCTGACCCTAAGCTTAACCCAAACCCTCGATTCTAGCAACACAAACCCTAACCCTAACCCTAAGCATGAATATAGTGGATTCTAGCCATAACTCTAACCCTAATGTGCTCGATTCTAAGTCTAACACTAAATCGTCCATCTCAACACTAACCCTAACTCTAAATGCACTCAGTTGTAACCCAAAAGGCAATCCTCGCCCTACGCCTAACCCTAAACTTCGATTCTACCAACACAAACCCTAACCCTAATCCTAACCCTACCCCTACCCCAACCCCTAAATGCACTCTAAGCTTACCCTACCCCTTACACTAACCCTAACCCTAACGAATTCTAACCAAAACTCTAACCCTAAATGTTCTCGATTCTAACCCAAACACTAAATCGTCAATTTCAACACTATCCCTAACCCAAAATGCACTCGACTCTAACCCAAAAGTCATCCCTGACCCCAAGCCCAACCCTAAACCTCGATTCTACCAACACAAACCTTAACCCTAATCCTAACCCTACTCCTACGCCTACCCCTAAATGCACTCTAAGCCATACCCTGATAAAAAGCAGACCACTAAAAATGTGCCTGACTCTAACCCTAACCCTAACCCTAAGCCTAACCTTAAGCCTAACCCTCGATTCTACGAAAGCGAACGCTAAACCTAACTCTAACGCTAGCACTATCCTTAAATGCTCTCGATTTTAACCCTGACCCTCAACCTAACCCTAACCCTAACGCTAACCCTAAATGCACTGAATTCTAAGCATAACTCTCACCCCAAATGTGCTCGATTCAAACCCTAACACTAAATCGTCACTTTGAACACTAACCGAAAGCCTAAATACACTCGATTCTGATCCAAAATGCAATCCTCACCCTAAGCCTAAACCTCAACCTCGATTCTACCAACACAAACCTTAACCCTAATCCTAACCCTATCCCTTCCACTAGCCCTAAAAGCACTTTAAACCTAATCCTCACCCTAACGCTAACACTAAAACTGTGCTTGATTCTAACCCTAACCCTCACCCTAAGCCTAACCTTAAGCCTAACCCTCGATTCTACGACAGGTAACCCTAAACCTAACTCTAACCCTAGCACTATCCTTAATGCTCTCGATTCTAACGCTGACCCAAAACCTAACCCTAACCCTAAACCTAACCCTAACCCTAAATGCACTGAATGCTAATCATAACTCTATCCCTAAATGTGCCTGATTCTAACGCTATAACTAAATCATCAATTTCAACACTAACCCTAAGTCCAAATGATCTGAATTATGAACCCAAATGCTCTCCTGACCCTAAGCCTAACCCAAAACCTCGATTCTACCAACACAAACCCTAACCCTAATCTTAACCCCACCTCTACACCTACCCCTAAATGCACTCTAACCCGACCCCTACCCCTTACACTAACCCTAACCCTAACGAATTCTAACCAAAACTCTAACCTTAAATGTCCTCGATTCTAACCCAAACACTAAATCGTCAATTTGAACACTAACCCAAAGCCTAAATACACTCGATTCTGATACAAAATGCAATCCTGACCCTAAGCCTAAACCTAATCCTCGATTCTACCAACACAAACCTTAACCCTAATCCAAACCCTACCCCTACAACTACCCCTAAAAGCACTTTAACCCTAATCCTCACCCTAACTCTAACACTAAAACTGTGCTTGATTCTAACCCTAAACCTCACCCTAAGCCTAACCCTAAGCCTAACCCTCGATTCCACGACAGGTAACCCTAAACCTAACTCTAACCCTAGCACTATCCTTAAATGCTCTCAGTTCTAACCCTGACCCTAAACCAAACCCCAACCCTAACCTTAACCCTAAACCTAACCCTAAATGTACTTAATCCTAACCATAACTCTATCCCGAAATGTGCTTCAATCTAACGCTAAAACAAAATCATCAATTTCAACACTAACCCTAAGCCTAAATGCTCTGAATTATGACCCCAAATGCTCTCCTGACCCTAAGGCTAACCCAAAACTTCGATTCTACCAACACAAACCCTAACCCTAATCGTAACCCAACTCCTCCCCTACCCCTAAATGCACTCAAACCCTGACCCTAACCCCAACCCTAACGCTAAAAATGCTCCTGATTCTAACCCTAATCCTAACCCTAACCCTCACCCGAACACTGACCCTCGATTCTACGAAAGCTAACCCTATACCTAACTCTAACCCTAACACTATCCTTAAATGCACTCGATTTTAACCCTCAACCTAAACATAAACCTAACCCTATCCCTAATCCTCACCGTAAATGCACTGGATTCTAACCATAACTCTAACCCTAATGTGCTCGATTATAACCCTAACACTAAATCGTCAATCTCAACACTAAGCCTAACCCTAAATGCACTCGACTCTAACCCAAAAGGCAATTTTGACCCTAAGCCTAACCCTAAACCTCGATTCTACCAAAACAAACCCTAACCCTAACCCAAAGCTTAAATATAGTGGATTCTAGTCATAACTCTAACCCTAATGTGCTCGATTCTAAGTCTAACACTAAATCGTCAATCTCAAAACTAACCCTAACTCTAAATGCACTCAGTTGTAACCCAAAAGGCAATCCTCACCCTACGCATAACCCTAAACTTCGATTCTACCAACACAAACCCTAACCCTAATCCTAACCCAACTCCTCCCCTACCGCTACATGCACTCAAACCCTGACCCTAACCCCAACCCTAACGCGAAAAATGCTCCTGATTCTAACCCTAATCCTAACCCTAACCCTCACCCGAACACTGACACTCGATTCTACGAAAGCTAACCCTATACCTAACTCTAACCCTAACACTATCCTTAAATGCACTCGATTCTAACCCTCACCCTAAACATAAACCTAACCCTATCCCTAATCCTAACCCTAAACGCACTGGATTCTAATCATAACTCTAACCCTAATGTGCTCGATTATAACCCTAACACTAAATTGTCAATCTCAACACTAAGCCTAACCCTAAATGCACTCGACTCTAACCCAAAAGTCATTCCTGACCCCAAGCCCAAACCTAAACCTCGATTCTACCAACACAAACCTTAACCCTAATCCTAACCCTACTTCTACGCCTACTCCTAAATGCAATCTAAGCCATACCCTGATGAAAAGCAGACCACTAAAAATGTGCCTTATTCTAACCCTGACCCTAACCCTAAGCCTAAACTTAAGCCTAACCCTCGATTCTACGAAAGGGAACGCTAAACCTAACTCTAACCCTAGCACTATCCTTAAATGCTCTCTATTTTAACCCTGACCCTCAACCTAACCCTAACCATAACGCTAACCCTAAATGCACTGAATTCTAAGCATAACTCTGACCCTAAATGTGCTCGATTCAAACCCTAACACTAAATCGTCAATTTGAACACTAACCCAAAGCCTAAATACACTCGATTCTGATCCAAAATGCAATCCTTACCCTAAGGCTGAACCTCAGCCTCGATTCTACCAACACAAACCTTAACCCTAATCCTAACCCTATCCCTTCCACTAGCTCTAAAAGCACTTTAACCCTAATCCTCACCCGAACGCTAACACTAAAACTGTGCTTGATTCGAACCCTAACCGTCACCCTAAGCAGAACTCTAAGCCTAACACTCGATCCTACGAAAGCTAACCTTAAACCTAACTCTAACCCTAGCACTATCCTTAATGCTCTCGATTCTAACCCTGACCCTAAACCTAACCCTAACCCTAAACCTAACCCTAACACTAAATGCACTGAATTCTAATCATAACTCTATCCCTAAATGTGCCTGATTCTTACGCTATAACTATATCATCAATTTCAACACTAACCCTAAGCCCAAATGCTCTGAATTATGACCCCAAACGCCCTCCTGACCCTAAGCTTAACCCAAACCCTCGATTCTAGCAACACAAACCCTAACCCTAACCCTAAGCATGAATATAGTGGATTCTAGCCATAACTCTAACCCTAATGTGCTCGATTCTAAGTCTAACACTAAATCGTCAATCTCAACACTAACCCTAACTCTAAATGCACTCAGTTGTAACCCAAAAGGCAATCCTCACCCTACGCCTAACCCTAAACTTCGATTCTACCAACACAAACCCTAACCCTAATCCTAACTCTACCCCTACCCCTACCCCTAAATGCACTCTAACCCTACCCCTACCCCTTACACTAACCCTAACCCTAACGAATTCGAACCAAAACTCTAACCCTAAATGTGCTCGATTCTAACCCAAACACTAAATCGTCAATTTCAAAACTATCCCTAACCCTAAATGCACTCGACTCTAACCCAAAAGTCATCCCTGACCCCAAGCCCAACCCTAAACCTCTATTCTACCAACACAAACCTTAACCCTAATCCTAACCCTACTCCTACGCCTACCCCTAAATGCACTCTAAGCCATACCCTGATGAAAAGCAGACCACTAAAAATGTGCCTGATTCTAACCCTAACCCTAACCCTAAGCCTAACCTTAAGCTTAACCCTCGATTCTACGAAAGCGAACGCTAAACCTAACTCTAACCCTAGCACTATCCTTAAATGCTCTCGATTTTAACCCTGACCCTCAACCTAACCCTAACCCTAACGCTAACCCTAAATGCACTGAATTCTAAGCATAACTCTCACCCCAAATGTGGTCCATCCAAACCCTAACACTAAATCGTCAATTTGAACACTAACCCAAAGCCTAAATACACTCGATTCTGATCCAAAATGCAATCCTGACCCTAAGCCTAAACCTCAACCTCGATTCTACCAACACAAACCTTAACCCTAATCCTAACCCTATCCCTTCCACTAGCCCTAAAAGCACTTTAACCCTAATCCTCACCCTAACGCTAACACTAAAACTGTGCTTGATTCGAACCCTAACCCTCACCCTAAGCCTAACCCTAAGCCTAACCCTCGATTCTGCGAAAGCTAACCCTAAACCTAACTCTAACCCTAGCACTATCCTTAATGCTCTGGATTCTAACCCTGACCCTAAACCTAACCCTAACCCTAAACCTAACCCTAACCCTAAATGCACTGAATTCTAATCATAACTCTATCACTAAATGTGCTTGATTCTAACGCTATAACTAAATCATCAATTTCAACACTAACCCTAAGCCCAAATGCTCTGAATTATGACCCCAAATGCTCTCCTGACCCTAAGCCTAACCCAAAACCTCGATTCTCCCAACACAAACCCTAACCCTAATCCTAACCCAACTCCTCTCCTATCTCTAAATGCACTCAAACCCTGACCCTAACCCCAACCCTAACGCTAAAAATGCTCCTGATTCTAACCCTAAGCCTAACCCTAACCCTCACCCGAACACTGACCCTCGATTCTACGAAAGCTAACCCTATACCTAACTCTAACCCGAACACTATCCTTAAATGCACTCGATTCTAACCCTCACCCTAAACATAAACCTAACCCTATCCCTAATCCTCACCCTAAATGCACTGGATTCTAACCATAACTCTAACCCTAATGTGCTCGATTATAACCCTAACACTAAATCGTCAATCTCAACACTAAGCCTAACCCTAAATGCACTCGACTCTAACCCAAAAGGCAATCCTGACCCTAAGCCTAACCCTAAACATCGATTTTACCAACTCAAACCCTAACCCTAACCCTTAGCTTAAATATAGTGGGTTCTAGTCATAACTCTCACCCTAATGTGCTCTATTCGAAGTCTAACACTAAATCGTCAATCTCAAAATTAACCCTAACTCTAAATGCACTCAGTTGTAACCCAAAAGGCAATCCTCACCCTACGCCTAACCTTAAACTTCGATTCTACCAAGACAAAACCTAACCCTAATCCTAACCCAACTCCTCCCCTACCCCTACATGCACTCAAACCCTGACCCTAACCCCAACCCTAACTCTAAAAATGCTCCTGATTCTACCCCTAATCCTAACTCTAACCCTCACCCGAAAACTGACCCTCGATTCTACGAAAGCTCACCCTATACCTAACTCTAACCCTAACACTATCCGTAAATGCACTCGATTCTAACCCTTACCCTAAACATAAACCTAACCCTATTCCTAATCCTAACCCTAAATGCACTGGATTCTAACCATAAATCTAACCCTAATGTGCTCGATTATAACCCTAACACTAAATCGTCAATCTCAACACTAACCTTAACTCTAAATGCACTCAGTTGTAACCCAAAAGGCAATCCTCACCCTACGCCTAACCCTAAACTTCGATTCTACCAACACAAACCCTAAGCCCAATCCTAACCCTACCCCTACCCCTACCCCTAAATGCACTCTAACCCTACCCCTACCCCTTACACTAACCCTAACCCTAACGAATTCTAACCAAAACTCTAACCTTAAATGTGCTCGATTCTAACCCAAACACTAAATCGTCAATTTCAACACTATCCCTAACCCGAAATGCACTCGACTCTAACCCAAAAGGCAATCCTGACCCTAAGCCTAACCCTAAACCTCGATTCTACCAATACAAACCCTAACCCTAACCCTAAGCTTAAATATAGTGGATTCTAGCCATAACTCTAACCCTAATGTGCTCGATTCTAAGTCTAACACTAAATCGTCAATCTCAACACTAACCCTAACTCTAAATGCACTCAGTTGTAACCCAAAAGGCAATCCTCACCCTACGCCTAACCCTAAACTTCGATTCTACCAACACAAACCCTAAGCCCAATCCTAACCCTACCCCTACCCATAACCCTAAATGCACTCTAACCCTACCCCTACCCCTTACACTAACCCTAACCCTAACGAATTCTATCCAAAACTCTAACCCTAAATGTGCTCGATTCTAACCCAAACACTAAATCGTCAATTTCAACACTATCCCTAACCCTAAATGCACTCGACTCTAACCCAAAAGTCATTCTTGACCCCAAGACCAACCCTAAACTTCGATTCTACCAACACAAACCCTAACCCCAATCCTAACCCTACCCCTACACCTACCCCTAAATGCACTCTAACCCGACCCCTACCCCTTACACTAACCCTAACCCTAACGAATTCTAACCAAAACTATAACCTTAAATGTGCTCGATTCTAACCCAAACACTAAATCGTCAATTTCAACACTATCCCTAACCCTAAATGCACTCGACTCTAACCCAAAAGTCATTCCTGACCCCAAGCCCAACCCTAAACCTCCATTCTACCAACACAAACCTTAACCCTAATCCTAACCCTACTCCTACGCCTACCCCTAAATGCACTCTAAGCCATACCCTGATGAAAAGCAGACCACTAAAAATGTCCCTGATTCTAACCCTAACCCTAACCCTAAGCCTAACCTTAAGCCTAACCCTCGATTCTACGAAAGCGAACGCTAAACCTAACTCTAACCCTAGCACTATCCTTAAATGCTCTCGATTTTACCCTGACCCTCAACCTAACCCTAACCCTAACGCTAACCCTAAATGCACTGAATTCTAAGCATAACTCTCACCCCAAATGTCGTCGATCCAAACCCTAACACTAAATCGTCAATTTGATCACTAACCCATAGCCTAAATACACTCGATTCTGATCCAAAATGCAATCCTGACCCTAAGCCTAAACCTCAACCTCGATTCTACCAACACAAACCTTAACCCTAATCCTAACCCCATCCCTTCCACTAGCCCTAAAAGCACTTTAACCCTAATCCTCACCCTAACGCTAACACTAAAACTGTGCTTGATTCGAACCCTGACCCTCACCCTAAGCCTAACCCTAAGCCTAACCCTCGATTCTACGAAATCTAACCCTCAACCTAACTCTAAACCTAGCACTATCCTTAATGCTCTGGATTCTAACCCTGACCCTCAACCTAACCCTAACCCTAAACCTAACCCTAACCCTAAATGCACTGAATTCTAATCATAACTCTATCACTAAATGTGCTTGATTCTAACGCTAAAACTAAATCATCAATTTCAACACTAACCCTAAGCCCAAATGCTCTGAATTATGACCCCAAATGCTCTCCTGACCCTAAGCCTAACCCAAAACCTCGATTCTCCCAACACAAACCCTAACCCTAATCCTAACCCAACTCCTCTCCTATCTCTAAATGCACTCAAACCCTGACCCTAACCCCAACCCTAACGCTAAAAATGCTCCTGATTCTAACCCTAAGCCTAACCCTAACCCTCACCCGAACACTGACCCTCGATTCTACGAAAGCTAACCCTATACCTAACTCTAACCCGAACACTATCCTTAAATGCACTCGATTCTAACCCTCACCCTAAACATAAACCTAACCCTATCCCTAATCCTCACCCTAAATGCACTGGATTCTAACCATAACTCTAACCCTAATGTGCTCGATTATAACCCTAACACTAAATCGTCAATCTCAACACTAAGCCTAACCCTAAATGCACTCGACTCTAACCCAAAAGTCATTCCTCACCCCAAGCCCAACCCTAAACCTCCATTCTACCAACACAAACCTTAACCCTAATCCTAACCCTACTCCTACGCCTACCCCTAAATGCACTCTAAGCCATAACCTGATCCAAAGCAGACCACTAAAAATGTGCCTGATTTTAACCCTAACCCTAACCCTAAGCCTAACCTTAAGCCTAACCCTCGATTCTACGAAAGCGAACGCTAAACCTAACTCTAACCCTAGCACTATCCTTAAATGCTCTCGATTTTACCCTGACCCTCAACCTAACCCTAACCCTAACGCTAACCCTAAATGCACTGAATTCTAAGCATAACTCTCACCCCAAATGTCGTCGATCCAAACCCTAACACTAAATCGTCAATTTGAACACTAACCCAAAGCCTAAATACACTCGATTCTGATCCAAAATGCAATCCTGACCCTAAGCCTAAACCTCAACCTCGATTCTACCAACACAAACCTTAACCCTAATCCTAACCCTATCCCTTCCACTAGCCCTGAAAGCACTTTAACACTAATCCTCACCCTAACGCTAACACTAAAACTGTGCTTGATTCGAACCCTAACCCTCACCCTAAGCCTAACCCTAAGCCTAACCGTCGATTCTACGAAATCTAACCCTAAACCTAACTCTAACCCTAGCACTATCCTTAATGCTCTCGATTCTAACCCTGACCCTAAACCTAACCCTAACCCTAAACCTAACCCTAACCCTAAATGCACTGAATTCTAATCATAACTCTATCACTAAATGTGCTTGATTCTAACGCTATAACTAAATCATCAATTTCAACACTAACCCTAAGCCCAAATGCTCTGAATTATGACCCCAAATGCTCTCCTGACCCTAAGCCTAACCCAAAACCTCGATTCTCCCAACACAAACCCTAACCCTAATCCTAACCCAACTCCTCTCCTATCTCTAAATGCACTCAAACCCTGACCCTAACCCCAACCCTAACGCTAAAAATGCTCCTGATTCTAACCCTAAGCCTAACCCTAACCCTCACCCGAACACTGACCCTCGATTCTACGAAAGCTAACCCTATACCTAACTCTAACCCGAACACTATCCTTAAATGCACTCGATTCTAACCCTCACCCTAAACATAAACCTAACCCTATCCCTAATCCTCACCCTAAATGCACTGGATTCTAACCATAACTCTAACCCTAATGTGCTCGATTATAACCCTAACACTAAATCGTCAATCTCAACACTAAGCCTAACCCTAAATGCACTCGACTCTAACCCAAAAGGCAATCCTGACCCTAAGCCTAAACCTAAACATCGATTCTACCAACTCAAACCCTAACCCTAACCCTTAGCTTAAATATAGTGGGTTCTAGTCATAACTCTAACCCTAATGTGCTCCATTCGAAGTCTAACACTAAATCGTCAATCTCAAAATTAACCCTAACTCTAAATGCACTCAGTTGTAACCCAAAAGGCAATCCTCACCCTACGCCTAACCTTAAACTTCGATTCTACCAAGACAAAACCTAACCCTAATCCTAACCCAACTCCTCCCCTACCCCTACATGCACTCAAACCCTGACCCTAACCCCAACCCTAACTCTAAAAATGCTCCTGATTCTAACCCTAATCCTAACCCTAACCCTCACCCGAAAACTGACCCTCGATTCTACGAAAGCTCACCCTATACCTAACTCTAACCCTAACACTATCCGTAAATGCACTCGATTCTAACCCTTACCCTAAACATAAACCTAACCCTATTCCTAATCCTAACCCTAAATGCACTGGATTCTAACCATAAATCTAACCCTAATGTGCTCGATTATAACCCTAACACTAAATCGTCAATCTCAACACTAACCTTAACTCTAAATGCACTCAGTTGTAACCCAAAAGGCAATCCTCACCCTACGCCTAACCCTAAACTTCGATTCTACCAACACAAACCCTAACCCCAATCCTAACCCTACCCCTACACCTACCCCTAAATGCACTCTAACCCGACCCCTACCCCTTACACTAACCCTAACCCTAACGAATTCTAACCAAAACTCTAACCCTAAATGTGCTCGATTCTAACCCAAACACTAAATCGTCAATTTCAACACTATCCCTAACCCTAAATGCACTCGACTCTAACCCAAAAGTCATTCCTGACCCCAAGCCCAACCCTAAACCTCTATTCTACCAACACAAACCTTAACCCTAATCCTAACCCTACTCTTACCCCTACTCTTAAATGCACTCTAAGCCATACCCTGATGAAAAGCAGACCACTAAAAATGTGCCTGATTCTAACCCTAACCCTAACCCTAAGCCTAACCTTAAGCCTAACCCTCGATTCTACGAAAGCGAACGCTAAACCTAACTCTAACCCTAGCACTATCCTTAAATGCTCTCGATTTTAACCCTGACCCTCAACCTAACCCTAACCCTAACGCTAACCCTAAATGCACTGAATTCTAAGCATAACTCTCACCCCAAATGTCGTCGATCCAAACCCTAACACTAAATCGTCAATTTGAACACTAACCCAAAGCCTAAATACACTCGATTCTGATCCAAAATGCAATCCTGACCCTAAGCCTAAACCTCAACCTCGATGCTACCAACACAAACCTTAACCCTAATCCAAACCCTATCCCTTTCACTAGCCCTAAAAGCACTTTAACCCTAATCCTCACCCTAACGCTAACACTAAAACTGTGCTTGATTCTAACCCTAACCCTCACCCTAAGCCTAACCCTAAGCCTAACCCTCGATTCTACGAAAGCTAACCCTAAACCTAACTCTAACCCTAGCACTATCCTTAATGCTCTCGATTCTAACCCTGACCCTAAACCTAACCATAACCCTAAACTTAACCCTAACCCCAAATGCACTGAATTCTAATCATAACTCAATCACTAAATGTGCTTGATTCTAACGCTATAACTAAATCATTAATTTCAACACTAACCCTAAGCCCAAATGCTCTCAATTATGACCCCAAATGCTCTCCTGACCCTAAGCCTAACCCAAAACCTCGATTCTCCAAACACAAACCCTAACCCTAATCCTAACCCAACTCCTCTACTACCTCTAAATGCACTCAAACCCTGACCCTAACCCCACCCCTAACGCTAAAAATGCTCCTGATTCTAACCCTAATCCTAACCCTAACCCTCACCCGAACACTGACCCTCGATTCTACGAAAGCTAACCCTATACCTAACTCTAACCCTAACACTATCCTTAAATGCACTCGATTCTAACCCTCACCCTAAACATAAACCTAACCCTATCCCTAATCCTCACCCTAAATGCACTGGATTCTAACCGTAACTCTAACCCTAATGTGCTCGATTATAACCCTAACACTCAATCGTCAATCTCAACACTAAGCCTAACCCTAAATGCACTCGACTCTAACCCAAAAGGCAATCCTGACCCTAAGCCTAACCCTAAACCTCGATTCTACCAACACAAACCCTAACCCTAACCCTAAGCTTAAATATAGTGGGTTCTAGTCATAACTCTAACCCTAATGTGCTCGATTCTAAGTCTAACACTAAATCGTCAATCTCAAAATTAACCCTAACTTTAAATGCACTCAGTTGTAACCCAAAAGCAATCCTCACCCTACGCCTAACCCTAAACTTCGATTCTACCAACACAAACCCTAACCCTAATCCTAACCCAACTCCTCCCCTACCCCTACATGCACTCAAACCCTGACCCTAACCCCAACCCTAACTCTAAAAATGCTCCTGATTCTAACCCTAATCCTAACCCTAACCCTCACGCGAACACAGACCCTCGATTCTACGAAAGCTCACCCTATACCTAACTCTAACCCTAACACTATCCGTAAATGCACTCGATTCTAACCCTCACCCTAATCATAAACCTAACCCTATTCCTAATCCTAACCCTAAATGCACTGGATTCTAACCATAACTCTAACCCTAATGTGCTCGATTATAACCCTAACACTAAATCGTCAATCTCAACACTAAGCCTAACCCTAAATGCACTCGACTCTAACCCAAAAGGCAATCCTGACCCTAAGCCTAACCCTAAACCTCGATTCTACCAACACAAACCCTAACCCTAACCCTAAGCTTAAATAGAGTGGATTCTAGCCATAACTCTAACCCTAATGTGCTCGATTCTAAGTCTAACACTAAATCGTCAATCTCAACACTAACCCTAACTCTAAATGCACTCAGTTGTAACCCAAAAGGCAATCCTCACCCTAGGCCTAACCCTAAACTTCGATACTACCAACACAAATCTAACCCTAATCCTAACCCTACCCCTACCCCAACCCCTAAATGCACTCTAACCTTACCCTACCCCTAACACTAACCCTAACCCTAACGAATTCTAACCAAAACTCTAACCTTAAATGTGCTCGATTCTAACCCAAACACTAAATCGTCAATTTCGAAACTATCCCTAACCCTAAATGCACTCGACTCTAACCCAAAAGTCATTCCTGACCCCAAGCCCAACCCTAAACCTCGATTCTACCAACACAAACCTTAACCCTAATCCTAACCCTACTCTTACCCCTACTCCTAAATGCACTCTAAGCCATACCCTGATGAAAAGCAGACAACTAAAAATGTGCCTGATTCTAACCCTAACCCTAACAATAAGCCTAACCTTAAGCCTAACCCTCGATTCTACGAAAGCGAACGCTAAACCTAACTCTAACCCTAGCACTATCCTTAAATGCTCTCGATTTTAACCCTGACCCTCAACCTAACCCTAACCCTAACGCTAACCCTAAATGCACTGAATTCTAAGCATAACTCTCACCCCAAATGTGGTCGATCCAAACCCTAACACTAAATCGTCAATTTGAACACTAACCCAAAGCCTAAATACAATCGATTCTGATCCAAAATGCAATCCTGACCCTAAGCCTAAACCTCAACCTCGATTCTACCAACACAAACCTTAACCCTAATCCTAACCCTATCCCTTCCACTAGCCCTGAAAGCACTTTAACCCTAATCCTCACCCTAACGCTAACACTAAAACTGTGCTTGAATCGAACCCTAACCCTCACCCTAAGCCTAACCCTAACCCTAACCCTCGATTCTACGAAAGCTAACCCTAAACCTAACTCTAACCCTAGCACTATCCTTAATGCTCTCGATTCTAACCCTGACCCTAAACCTAACCCTAACCCTAAACCTAACCCTAACCCTAAATGCCATGAATTCTAATCATAACTCTATCCCTAAATGTGCTTGATTCTAACGCTATAACTAAATCATCAATTTCAACACTAACCCTAAGCCCAAATGCTCTGAATTATGACCCCAAATGCTCTCCTGAACCTAAGCCTAACCCAAAACCTCGATTCTACCAGCACAAACCCTAACCCTAATCCTAACACAACTCCTCCCCTACCCCTAAATGCACTCAAACCCTGACCCTAACCCCAACCCTAACGCCAAAAATGCTCCTGATTCTAACCCCAACCCTATCCCTCACCCGAACACTGACCCTCGATTGTACGAAAGCTAACCCTATACTTAACTCTAACCCTAATACTATCCTGAAATGCACTCGATTCTAACCCTCACCCTAAACATAAACCTAACCCTATCCCTAATCCTAACCCTAAATGCACTGGATTCTAACCATAACTCTAACCCTAATGTGCTCGATTATAACCCTAACACTCAATCGTCAATCTCAGCACTAAGCCTAACCCTAAATGCACTCGACTCTAACCCAAAAGGCAATCCTGACCCTAAGCCTAACCCTAAACCTCGATTCTACCAACACAAACCCTAACCCTAACCCTAAGCTTAAATATACTGGATTCTAGCTATAACTCTAACCCTAATATGCTCCCTTCTAAGTCTAACACTAAATCGTCAATCTCAACACTAACCCTAACTCTAAATGCACTCAGTTGTAACCCAAAAGGCAATCCTCACACTACGCCTAACCCTAAACTTCGGTTCTACCAACACAAACCCTAACCCTAATCCTAACCCTACCCCTACCCCTGCCCCTAAATGCACTCTAACCCTACCCCTACCCCTTGCACTAACCCTAACCCTAACGAATTCTAACCAAAACTCTAACCCTAAATGTGCTCGATTCTAACCCAAACACTAAATCGTCAATTTCAACACTATCCCTAACCCTAAATGCACTCTACTCTAACCCAAAAGTCATCCCTGACCCCAAGCCCAACCCTAAACCTCGATTCTACCAACACAAACCTTAACCCTAATCCTAACCCTACTCCTACGCCTCCCCGTAAATGCACTCTAAGCCATACCCTGATGAAAAGCAGACCACTAAAAATGTTCCTGATTCTAACCCTAACCCTAAGCCTAACCTTAAGCTTAACCCTCGATTCTACGAAAGCGAACGCTAAACCTAACTCTAACCCTAGCACCATCCTTAAACGCTCTCGATTTTAACCCTGACGCTCAACCTAACCCTAACCCTAACGCTAACCCTAAATGCACTGAATTCTAAGCATAACTCTCACCCTAAATGTGCTCGATTCAAACCCTAACACTAAATCGTCAATTTGAACACTAACCCAAAGCCTAAATACACTCGATTCTGATCCAAAATGCAATCCTGACCCTAAGCCTAAACCTAAACCTCGATTCTACTAACATAAACCTTAACCCTAATCCTAACCCTATCCCTTCCCCTAGCCCTAAAAGCAATTTAACCCTAATCCTCACCCTAACGCTAACACTAAAACTGTGCTTGATTCTAGCCCTAACCCTCACCCTAAGCCTAACCCTAAGCCTAACCCTCGATTCTACGAAAGCTAACCCTATACCTAACTCTAACCCTAGCACTATCCTTAAATGCTCTCGATTCTAACCCTCACCCTATGCATTAACGTAACCCTATCCCTGATCCTCACCCTAAATGCACTGGATTCTAACCATAACTCTAACCCTAATGTGCTCGATTATAACCCTAACACTCAATCGTCAATCTCAACACTAAGCCTAACCCTAAATGCACTCAGTTGTAATCCAAAAGGCAATCCTGACCCTAAGCCTAACCCTAAACCTCGATTCTACCAACACAAACCCTAACCCTAACCCTCAGCTTAAATATAGTGGATTCTAGCCATAACTCTAACCCTAATGTGCTCGATTCTAAGTCTAACACTAAATCGTCAATCTCAACACTAACCCTAACTCTAAATGCACTCAGGTGTAACCCAAAAGGCAATCCTGACCCTACGCCTAACCCTAAACTTCGATTCTACCAACACAAACCCTAACCCTAATCCTAACTCTACCCCTACCCCTACCCCTAAAGGCACTCTAACCCTACCCCTACCCCTTGCACTAACCCTAACCCTAACGAATTCTAACCAAAACTCTAACCCTAAATGTGCTCGATTCTAACCCAAACACTAAATCGTCAATTTCAAAACTATCCCTAACCCTACATGCACTCGACTCTAACCCAAAAGTCATCCCTGACCCCAAGCCCAATCCTAAACCTCGATTCTACCAACACAAACCTTAACCCTAATCCTAACCCTACTCCTACGCCTACCCCTAAATGCACTCTAAGCCATACCCGGATGAAAAGCAGACCACTAAAAATGTGCCTGATTCTAACCCTAACCCTAACCCTAAGCCTAACCTTAAGCTTAACCCTCGATTCTACGAAAGCGAACGCTAAACCTAACTCTAAACCTAGCACTATCCTTAAATGCTCTCGATTTTAACCCTGACCCTCAACCTAACCCTAACCCTAACGCTAACCCTAAATGCACTGAATTCTAAGCATAACTCTCACCCCAAATGTGGTAGATCCAAACCCTAACACTAAATCGTCAATTTGAACACTAACCCAAAGCCTAAATACACTCGATTCTGATCCAAAATGCAATCCTGACCCTAAGCCTAAACCTCAACCTCGATTCTACCAACACAAACCTTAACCCTCATCCTAACCCTATCCCTTCCACTAGCCCTGAAAGCACTTTAACCCTAATCCTCACCCTAACGCTAACACTAAAACTGTGCTTGATTCGAACCCTAACCCTCACCCTAAGCCTAACCCTAAGCCTAACCCTCGATTCTACGAAAGCTAACCCTAAACCTACCTCTAACCCTAGCACTATCCTTAATGCTCTCGATTCTAACGCTGACCCTAAACCTAACCCTAACCCTAACCCTAACCCTAACCCTAAATGCACTGAATTCTAATCATAACTCTATCCCTAAATGTGCCTGATTCTAACGCTATAACTAAATCATCAATTTCAACACTAACCCTAAGCCCAAATGCTCTGAATTATGACCCCAAATGCTCTCCTGACCCTAAGCCTAACCCAAAACCTCGATTCTACCAACACAAACCCTAACCCTAATCCTAACCCAACTCCTCCCCTAGCCCTAAATGCACTCAAACCCTGACCCTAACCCCAACCCTAACGCTAAAAATGCTCCTGATTCTAACCCTAATCCTAACCCTAACCCTCACCCGAACACTGACGCTCGATTCTACGAAAGCTAACCCTATACCTAACTCTAACCCTAGCACTATCCTTAAATGCACTCGATTTTAACCCTCACCCTAAACATAAACCTAACCCTATCCCTAATCCTAACCCTAAATGCACTGGATTCTAACCATAACTCTAACCCTAATGTGCTCGATTATAACCCTAACACTCAATCGTCATTCTCAACACTAAGCCTATTCCTAAATGCACTCGACTCTAACCCAAAAGGCAATCCTGACCCTTAGTCTAACCCTAAACCTCGATTCTACCAACACAAACCCTTACCCTAACCCTAAGCTTAAATATAGTGGATTCTAGCCATAACTCTAACCCTAATGTGCTCGATTCTAAGTCTAACACTAAATCGTCAATCTCAACACTAACCCTAACTCTAAATGCACTCAGGTGTAACCCAAAAGGCAATCTTCGCCCTACGCCTAACCCTAAACTTCGATTCTATCAACACAAACCCTAACCCTAATCCTAACCCTACACCTACCTCTACCCCTAAATGCACTCTAACCCTACCCCTACCCCTTACACTAACCCTAACCGTAACGAATTCTAACCAAAACTCTAACCCTAAATGTGCTCGATTCTAACCCGAACACTAAATCGTCAATTTCCACACTATCCCTAACCCTAAATGCACTCGCCTCTAACCCAAAAGTCATTCCTGACCCCAAGCCCAACCCTAACCCTCGATTCTACCAACAGAAACCTTAACCCTAATCCTAACCCTATCCCTTCCACTAGCCCTAAAAGCACTTTAACCCTAATCCTCACCCTAACGCTAACACTAAAACTGTGCTTGATTCTAACCCTAACCCTCACCCTAAGCCTAACCCTAAGCCTGACCCTCGATTCTACGAAAGCTAACCCTCAACCTAACTCTAACCCTAGCACTATCCTTAATGCTCTCGATTCTAACCCTGACCCTATACCTAACCCTCACCCTAACCCTAAATGCACTGAATTCTAATCATAACTCTATCCCTAAATGTGCCTGATTCTAACGCTGTAACCAAATCATCAATTTCAACACTAACCCTAAGCCCAAATGCTCTGAATTATGACCCCAAATGCTCTCCTGACCCTAAGCCTAAACCTAATCCTCGATTCTACCAACACAAACCTTAACCCTAATCCTAACCCTACCCCTACAACTAGCCCTAAAAGCACTTTAACCCTAATCCTCACCCTAACGCTAACACTAAAACTGTGCTTGATTCTAACCCTAACCCTCACCCTAAGCTTAACCCTAAGCCTAACCCTCGATTCTACTACATGTAACCCTAAACCTAACTCTAACCCTAGCACTATCCTTAAATGCTCTCAATTCTAACCCTGATCCTAAACCTAACCCCAACCCTAACCTTAACCCTAAACCTAACCTTAAATGTACTTAATCCTAACCATAACTCTATCCCGAAATGTGCTTCAATCTAACGCTAAAACAAAATCATCAATTTCAACACTAACCCTAAGTCAAAATGCTCTGAATTATGACCCCAAATGCTCTCCTGACCCTAAGCCTAACCCAAAACCTCGATTCTACCAACACAAAACCTAACCCTAATCCTAACCCAACTGCTCCTCTACCCCTCAGTGCACTCAAACCCTGACCCTAACCCCAACCCTAACGCTAAAAATGCTCCTGATTCTAACCCTAATCCTAACCCTAACCCTCACCCGAACACTGACCCTCGATTCTACGAAAGCTAACCCTCCACCTAACTCTGACCCTAACACTATCCTTAAATGCACTCGATTCTAACCCTCACCTTAACATAAACCTAACCCTATCCCTAATCCTCACCCTAAATGCACTGGATTCTAACCACAACTCTAACCCTAATGTGCTCGATTATAACCCTAACACTAAATCGTCAATCTCAACACTAAGCCTAACCCTAAATGCACTCGACTCTAACCCAAAAGGCAATCCTGACCCTAAGCTTAACCCTAAACCTCGATTCAACCAACACAAACCCTAACCCTAACCCTAAGCTTAAATATAGTGGATTCAGCCATAACTCTAACCATAATGTGCTCGATTCTAAGTCTAACACTAAATCGTCAATCTCAACACTAACCCTAACTCTAAATGCACTCAGTTGTAACCCAAAAGGCAATCCTCACCCTACGCCTAACCCTAAACTTCGATTCTACCAACACAAACCCTAAGCCCAATCCTAACCCTACCCCTACCCCTACCCCTAAATGCACTCTAACCCTACCCCTACCCCTTACACTAACCCTAACCCTAACGAATTCTATCCAAAACTCTAACCCTAAATGTGCTCGATTTTAACCCAAACACTAAATCGTCAATTTCAACACTATCCCTAAAACTAAATGCACTCGACTCTAACCCAAAAGTCATTCCTGACCCCAAGCCCAACCCTAAACCTCCATTCTACCAACACAAACCTTAACCCTAATCCTAACCCTACTCCTACGCCTACCCCTAAATGCATTCTAAGCCATACCCTGATGAAAACAGACCACTAAAAATGTGCCTGATTCTAACCCTAACCCTAACCCTAAGCCTAACCCTTAGCCTAACCCTCGATTCTACGAAAGCTAACCCTAAACCTAACTCTAACCCTAGCACTATCCTTAATGCTCTCGATTCTAACCCTGACCCTAAACCTAACCCTCACCCTAACCCTAAATGCACTGAATTCTAATCATAACTCTATCCCTAAATGTGCCTGATTCTAACGCTGTAACCAAATCATCAATTTCAACACTAACCCTAAGCCCAAATGCTCTGAATTATGACCCCAAATGCTCTCCTGACCCTAAGCCTAAACCTAATCCTCGATTCTACCAACACAAACCTTAACCCTAATCCTAACCCTACCCCTACAACTAGCCCTAAAAGCACTTTAGCCCTAATCCTCACCCTAACGCTAACACTAAAACTGTGCTTGATTCTAACCCTAACCCTCACCCTAAGCCTAACCCTAAGCCTAAACCTCGATTCTACGACATGTAACCCTAAACCTAACTCTAACCCTAGCACTATCCTTAAATGCTCTCAATTCTAACCCTGATCCTAAACCTAACCCCAACCCTAACCTTAACCCTAAACCTAACCCTAAATGTACTTAATCCTAACCATAACTCTATCCCGAAATGTGCTTCAATCTAACGCTAAAACAAAATCATCAATTTCAACACTAACCCTAAGCCAAAATGCTCTGAATTATGACCCCAAATGCTCTCCTGACCCTAAGCCTAACCCAAAACCTCGATTCTACCAACACAAAACCTAACCCTAATCCTAACCCAACTGCTCCTCTAACCCTCAGTGCACTCAAACCCTGACCCTAACCCCAACCCTAACGCTAAAAATGCTCCTGATTCTAACCCTAATCCTAACCCTAACCCTCACCCGAACACTGACCCTCGATTCTACGAAAGCTAACCCTCCACCTAACTCTGACCCTAACACTATCCTTAGATGCACTCGATTCTAACCCTCACCTTAACATAAACCTAACCCTATCCCTAATCCTCACCCTAAATGCACTGGATTCTAACCATAACTCTAACCCTAATGTGCTCGATTATAACCCTAACACTAAATCGTCAATCTCAACACTAAGCCTAACCTTAAATGCACTCGACTCTAACCCAAAAGGCAATCCTGACCCTAAGCTTAACCCTAAACCTCGATTCTACCAACACAAACCCTAACCCTAACCCTAAGCTTAAATATAGTGGATTCAGCCATAACTCTAACCATAATGTGCTCGATTCTAAGTCTAACAATAAATCGTCAATCTCAACATTAACCCTAACTCTAAATGCACTCAGTTGTAACCCAAAAGTCAATCCTCACCGTACGCCTAACCCTAAACTTCGATTCTACCAACACAAACCCTAAGCCCAATCCTAACCCTACCCCTACCCCTACCCCTAAATGCACTCTAACCCTACCCCTACCCCTTACACTAACCCTAACCCTAACGAATTCTATCCAAAACTCTAACCCTAAATGTGCTCGATTTTAACCCAAACACGAAATCGTCAATTTCAACACTATCCCTAAAACTAAATGCACTCGACTCTAACCCAAAAGTCATTCCTGACCCCAAGCCCAACCCTAAACCTCGATTCTACCAACACAAACCTTAACCCTAATCCTAACCCTACTCCTACGCCTACCCCTAAATGCACTCTAAGCCATACCCTGATGAAAACAGACCACTAAAAATGTGCCTGATTCTAACCCTAACCCTAACCCTAAGCCTAACCCTAAGCCTAACCCTCGATTCTACGACAGGTAACCCTAAACCTAACTCTAACCCTAGCACTATCCTTAATGCTCTCGATTCTAACCCTGACCCTAAACCTAACCCTAACCCTAACCCTAACCCTAAATGCACTGAATTCTAATCATAACTCTATCTCTAAATGTGCCTGATTCTAACGCTATAACTAAATCATCAATTTCAACACTAACCCTAAGCCCAAATGCTCTGAATTATGACCCCAAATGCTCTCCTGACCCTAAGCCTAACCCAAAACCTCGATTCTACCAGCACAAACCCTAACCCTAATCCTAACCCAACTCCTCCCCTACCCCTAAATACACTCAAACCCTGACCCTAACCCCAACCCTAACGCTAAAAATGCTCCTGATTCTAACCCTAATCCTAAACCTAACCCTCACCCGAACACTGACCCTCGATTCTACGAAAGCTAACCCTCCACCTAACTCTGACCCTAACACTATCCTTAAATGCACTCGATTCTAACCCTCACCTTAACATAAACCTAACCCTATCCCTAATCCTCACCCTAAATGCACTGGATTCTAACCATAACTCTAACCCTAATGTGCTCGATTATAACCCTAACACTCAATCGTCAATCTCAACACTAAGCCTAACCCTAAATGCACTCGACTCTAACCCAAAAGGCAATCCTGACCCTAAGCCTAACCCTAAACCTCGATTCTACCAACACAAACCCTAACCCTAACCCTAAGCTTAAATATACTGGATTCTAGCTATAACTCTAACCCTAATGTGCTCCCTTCTAAGTCTAACACAAATCGTCAATCTCAACACTAACCCTAACTCTAAATGCACTCAGTTGTAACCCAAAAGGCAATCCTCACACTACGCCTAACCCTAAACTTCGGTTCTACCAACACAAACCCTAACCCTAATCCTAACCCTACCCCTACCCCTGCCCCTAAATGCACTCTAACCCTACCCCTACCCCTTGCACTAACCCTAACCCTAACGAATTCTAACCAAAACTCTAACCCTAAATGTGCTCGATTCTAACCCAAACACTAAATCGTCAATTTCAACACTATCCCTAACCCTAAATGCACTCTACTCTAACCCAAAAGTCATCCCTGACCCCAAGCCCAACCCTAAACCTCGATTCTACCAACACAAACCTTAACCCTAATCCTAACCCTACTCCTACGCCTCCCCGTAAATGCACTCTAAGCCATACCCTGATGAAAAGCAGACCACTAAAAATGTGCCTGATTCTAACCCTAACCCTAAGCCTAACCTTAAGCTTAACCGTCGATTCTACGAAAGCGAACGCTAAACCTAACTCTAACCCTAGCACCATCCTTAAACGCTCTCGATTTTAACCCTGACGCTCAACCTAACCCTAACCCTAACGCTAACCCTAAATGCACTGAATTCTAAGCATAACTCTCACCCTAAATGTGCTCGATTCAAACCCTAACACTAAATCGTCAATTTGAACACTAACCCAAAGCCTAAATACACTCGATTCTGATCCAAAATGCAATCCTGACCCTAAGCCTAAACCTAAACCTCGATTCTACTAACATAAACCTTAACCCTAATCCTAACCCTATCCCTGCCACTAGCCCTAAAAGCACTTTAACCCTAATCCTCACCCTAACGCTAACACTAAAACTGTGCTTGATTCTAGCCCTAACCCTCACCCTAAGCCTAACCCTAAGCCTAACCCTCGATTCTACGAAAGCTAACCCTATACCTAACTCTAACCCTAGCACTATCCTTAAATGCTCTCGATTCTAACCCTCACCCTATGCATTAACGTAACCCTATCCCTGATCCTCACCCTAAATGCACTGGATTCTAACCATAACTCTAACCCTAATGTGCTCGATTATAACCCTAACACTCAATCGTCAATCTCAACACTAAGCCTAACCCTAAATGCACTCAGTTGTAATCCAAAAGGCAATCCTGACCCTAAGCCTAACCCTAAACCTCGATTCTACCAACACAAACCCTAACCCTAACCCTCAGCTTAAATATAGTGGATTCTAGCCATAACTCTAACCCTAATGTGCTCGATTCTAAGTCTAACACTAAATCGTCAATCTCAACACTAACCCTAACTCTAAATGCACTCAGGTGTAACCCAAAAGGCAATCCTGACCCTACGCCTAACCCTAAACTTCGATTCTACCAACACAAACCCTAACCCTAATCCTAACTCTACCCCTACCCCTACCCCTAAAGGCACTCTAACCCTACCCCTACCCCTTGCACTAACCCTAACCCTAACGAATTCTAACCAAAACTCTAACCCTAAATGTGCTCGATTCTAACCCAAACACTAAATCGTCAATTTCAAAACTATCCCTAACCCTACATGCACTCGACTCTAACCCAAAAGTCATCCCTGACCCCAAGCCCAATCCTAAACCTCGATTCTACCAACACAAACCTTAACCCTAATCCTAACCCTACTCCTACGCCTACCCCTAAATGCACTCTAAGCCATACCCGGATGAAAAGCAGACCACTAAAAATGTGCCTGATTCTAACCCTAACCCTAACCCTAAGCCTAACCTTAAGCTTAACCCTCGATTCTACGAAAGCGAACGCTAAACCTAACTCTAAACCTAGCACTATCCTTAAATGCTCTCGATTTTAACCCTGACCCTCAACCTAACCCTAACCCTAACGCTAACCCTAAATGCACTGAATTCTAAGCATAACTCTCACCCCAAATGTGGTAGATCCAAACCCTAACACTAAATCGTCAATTTGAACACTAACCCAAAGCCTAAATACACTCGATTCTGATCCAAAATGCAATCCTGACCCTAAGCCTAAACCTCAACCTCGATTCTACCAACACAAACCTTAACCCTCATCCTAACCCTATCCCTTCCACTAGCCCTGAAAGCACTTTAACCCTAATCCTCACCCTAACGCTAACACTAAAACTGTGCTTGATTCGAACCCTAACCCTCACCCTAAGCCTAACCCTAAGCCTAACCCTCGATTCTACGAAAGCTAACCCTAAACCTAACTCTAACCCTAGCACTATCCTTAATGCTCTCGATTCTAACGCTGACCCTAAACCTAACCCTAACCCTAACCCTAACCCTAACCCTAAATGCACTGAATTCTAATCATAACTCTATCCCTAAATGTGCCTGATTCTAACGCTATAACTAAATCATCAATTTCAACACTAACCCTAAGCCCAAATGCTCTGAATTATGACCCCAAATGCTCTCCTGACCCTAAGCCTAACCCAAAACCTCGATTCTACCAACACAAACCCTAACCCTAATCCTAACCCAACTCCTCCCCTAGCCCTAAATGCACTCAAACCCTGACCCTAACCCAAACCCTAACGCTAAAAATGCTCCTGATTCTAACCCTAATCCTAACCCTAACCCTCACCCGAACACTGACGCTCGATTCTACGAAAGCTAACCCTATACCTAACTCTAACCCTAGCACTATCCTTAAATGCACTCGATTTTAACCCTCACCCTAAACATAAACCTAACCCTATCCCTAATCCTAACCCTAAATGCACTGGATTCTAACCATAACTCTAACCCTAATGTGCTCGATTATAACCCTAACACTCAATCGTCATTCTCAACACTAAGCCTATTCCTAAATGCACTCGACTCTAACCCAAAAGGCAATCCTGACCCTTAGTCTAACCCTAAACCTCGATTCTACCAACACAAACCCTTACCCTAACCCTAAGCTTAAATATAGTGGATTCTAGCCATAACTCTAACCCTAATGTGCTCGATTCTAAGTCTAACACTAAATCGTCAATCTCAACACTAACCCTAACTCTAAATGCACTCAGGTGTAACCCAAAAGGCAATCTTCGCCCTACGCCTAACCCTAAACTTCGATTCTATCAACACAAACCCTAACCCTAATCCTAACCCTACACCTACCTCTACCCCTAAATGCACTCTAACCCTACCCCTACCCCTTACACTAACCCTAACCCTAACGAATTCTAACCAAAACTCTAACCCTAAATGTGCTCGATTCTAACCCGAACACTAAATCGTCAATTTCCACACTATCCCTAACCCTAAATGCACTCGCCTCTAACCCAAAAGTCATTCCTGACCCCAAGCCCAACCCTAACCCTCGATTCTACCAACAGAAACCTTAACCCTAATCCTAACCCTATCCCTTCCACTAGCCCTAAAAGCACTTTAACCCTAATCCTCACCCTAACGCTAACACTAAAACTGTGCTTGATTCTAACCCTAACCCTCACCCTAAGCCTAACCCTAAGCCTGACCCTCGATTCTACGAAAGCTAACCCTCAACCTAACTCTAACCCTAGCACTATCCTTAATGCTCTCGATTCTAACCCTGACCCTATACCTAACCCTCACCCTAACCCTAAATGCACTGAATTCTAATCATAACTCTATCCCTAAATGTGCCTGATTCTAACGCTGTAACCAAATCATCAATTTCAACACTAACCCTAAGCCCAAATGCTCTGAATTATGACCCCAAATGCTCTCCTGACCCTAAGCCTAAACCTAATCCTCGATTCTACCAACACAAACCTTAACCCTAATCCTAACCCTACCCCTACAACTAGCCCTAAAAGCACTTTAACCCTAATCCTCACCCTAACGCTAACACTAAAACTGTGCTTGATTCTAACCCTAACCCTCACCCTAAGCTTAACCCTAAGCCTAACCCTCGATTCTACGACATGTAACCCTAAACCTAACTCTAACCCTAGCACTATCCTTAAATGCTCTCAATTCTAACCCTGATCCTAAACCTAACCCCAACCCTAACCTTAACCCTAAACCTAACCTTAAATGTACTTAATCCTAACCATAACTCTATCCCGAAATGTGCTTCAATCTAACGCTATAACAAAATCATCAATTTCAACACTAACCCTAAGCCAAAATGCTCTGAATTATGACCCCAAATGCTCTCCTGACCCTAAGCCTAACCCAAAACCTCGATTCTACCAACACAAAACCTAACCCTAATCCTAACCCAACTGCTCCTCTACCCCTCAGTGCACTCAAACCCTGACCCTAACCCCAACCCTAACGCTAAAAATGCTCCTGATTCTAACCCTAATCCTAACCCTAACCCTCACCCGAACACTGACCCTCGATTCTACGAAAGCTAACCCTCCACCTAACTCTGACCCTAACACTATCCTTAAATGCACTCGATTCTAACCCTCACCTTAACATAAACCTAACCCTATCCCTAATCCTCACCCTAAATGCACTGGATTCTAACCACAACTCTAACCCTAATGTGCTCGATTATAACCCTAACACTAAATCGTCAATCTCAACACTAAGCCTAACCCTAAATGCACTCGACTCTAACCCAAAAGGCAATCCTGACCCTAAGCTTAACCCTAAACCTCGATTCAACCAACACAAACCCTAAGCCTAACCCTAAGCTTAAATATAGTGGATTCAGCCATAACTCTAACCATAATGTGCTCGATTCTAAGTCTAACACTAAATCGTCAATCTCAACACTAACCCTAACTCTAAATGCACTCAGTTGTAACCCAAAGGGCAATCCTCACCCTACGCCTAACCCTAAACTTCGATTCTACCAACACAAACCCTAAGCCCAATCCTAACCCTACCCCTACCCCTACCCCTAAATGCACTCTAACCCTACCCCTACCCCTTACACTAACCCTAACCCTAACGAATTCTATCCAAAACTCTAACCCTAAATGTGCTCGATTTTAACCCAAACACGAAATCGTCAATTTCAACACTATCCCTAAAACTAAATGCACTCGACTCTAACCCAAAAGTCATTCCTGACCCCAAGCCCAACCCTAAACCTCGATTCTACCAACACAAACCTTAACCCTAATCCTAACCCTACTCCTACGCCTACCCCTAAATGCACTCTAAGCCATACCCTGATGAAAACAGACCACTAAAAATGTGCCTGATTCTAACCCTAACCCTAACCCTAAGCCTAACCCTAAGCCTAACCCTCGATTCTACGACAGGTAACCCTAAACCTAACTCTAACCCTAGCACTATCCTTAATGCTCTCGATTCTAACCCTGACCCTAAACCTAACCCTAACCCTAACCCTAACCCTAAATGCACTGAATTCTAATCATAACTCTATCTCTAAATGTGCCTGATTCTAACGCTATAACTAAATCATCAATTTCAACACTAACCCTAAGCCCAAATGCTCTGAATTATGACCCCAAATGCTCTCCTGACCCTAAGCCTAACCCAAAACCTCGATTCTACCAGCACAAACCCTAACCCTAATCCTAACCCAACTCCTCCCCTACCCCTAAATACACTCAAACCCTGACCCTAACCCCAACCCTAACGCTAAAAATGCTCCTGATTCTAACCCTAATCCTAAACCTAACCCTCACCCGAACACTGACCCTCGATTCTACGAAAGCTAACCCTCCACCTAACTCTGACCCTAACACTATCCTTAAATGCACTCGATTCTAACCCTCACCTTAACATAAACCTAACCCTATCCCTAATCCTCACCCTAAATGCACTGGATTCTAACCATAACTCTAACCCTAATGTGCTCGATTATAACCCTAACACTCAATCGTCAATCTCAACACTAAGCCTAACCCTAAATGCACTCGACTCTAACCCAAAAGGCAATCCTGACCCTAAGCCTAACCCTAAACCTCGATTCTACCAACACAAACCCTAACCCTAACCCTAAGCTTAAATATACTGGATTCTAGCTATAACTCTAACCCTAATGTGCTCCCTTCTAAGTCTAACACAAATCGTCAATCTCAACACTAACCCTAACTCTAAATGCACTCAGTTGTAACCCAAAAGGCAATCCTCACACTACGCCTAACCCTAAACTTCGGTTCTACCAACACAAACCCTAACCCTAATCCTAACCCTACCCCTACCCCTGCCCCTAAATGCACTCTAACCCTACCCCTACCCCTTGCACTAACCCTAACCCTAACGAATTCTAACCAAAACTCTAACCCTAAATGTGCTCGATTCTAACCCAAACACTAAATCGTCAATTTCAACACTATCCCTAACCCTAAATGCACTCTACTCTAACCCAAAAGTCATCCCTGACCCCAAGCCCAACCCTAAACCTCGATTCTACCAACACAAACCTTAACCCTAATCCTAACCCTACTCCTACGCCTCCCCGTAAATGCACTCTAAGCCATACCCTGATGAAAAGCAGACCACTAAAAATGTGCCTGATTCTAACCCTAACCCTAAGCCTAACCTTAAGCTTAACCGTCGATTCTACGAAAGCGAACGCTAAACCTAACTCTAACCCTAGCACCATCCTTAAACGCTCTCGATTTTAACCCTGACGCTCAACCTAACCCTAACCCTAACGCTAACCCTAAATGCACTGAATTCTAAGCATAACTCTCACCCTAAATGTGCTCGATTCAAACCCTAACACTAAATCGTCAATTTGAACACTAACCCAAAGCCTAAATACACTCGATTCTGATCCAAAATGCAATCCTGACCCTAAGCCTAAACCTAAACCTCGATTCTACTAACATAAACCTTAACCCTAATCCTAACCCTATCCCTGCCACTAGCCCTAAAAGCACTTTAACCCTAATCCTCACCCTAACGCTAACACTAAAACTGTGCTTGATTCTAGCCCTAACCCTCACCCTAAGCCTAACCCTAAGCCTAACCCTCGATTCTACGAAAGCTAACCCTATACCTAACTCTAACCCTAGCACTATCCTTAAATGCTCTCGATTCTAACCCTCACCCTATGCATAAACGTAACCCTATCCCTGATCCTCACCCTAAATGCACTGGATTCTAACCATAACTCTAACCCTAATGTGCTCGATTATAACCCTAACACTCAATCGTCAATCTCAACACTAAGCCTAACCCTAAATGCACTCAGTTGTAATCCAAAAGGCAATCCTGACCCTAAGCCTAACCCTAAACCTCGATTCTACCAACACAAACCCTAACCCTAACCCTCAGCTTAAATATAGTGGATTCTAGCCATAACTCTAACCCTAATGTGCTCGATTCTAAGTCTAACACTAAATCGTCAATCTCAACACTAACCCTAACTCTAAATGCACTCAGGTGTAACCCAAAAGGCAATCCTGACCCTACGCCTAACCCTAAACTTCGATTCTACCAACACAAACCCTAACCCTAATCCTAACTCTACCCCTACCCCTACCCCTAAATGCACTCTAACCCTACCCCTACCCCTTGCACTAACCCTAACCCTAACGAATTCTAACCAAAACTCTAACCCTAAATGTGCTCGATTCTAACCCAAACACTAAATCGTCAATTTCAAAACTATCCCTAACCCTACATGCACTCGACTCTAACCCAAAAGTCATCCCTGACCCCAAGCCCAATCCTAAACCTCGATTCTACCAACACAAACCTTAACCCTAATCCTAACCCTACTCCTACGCCTACCCCTAAATGCACTCTAAGCCATACCCGGATGGAAAGCAGACCACTAAAAATGTGCCTGATTCTAACCCTAACCCTAACCCTAAGCCTAACCTTAAGCTTAACCCTCGATTCTACGAAAGCGAACGCTAAACCTAACTCTAACCCTACCACTATCCTTAAATGCTCTCGATTTTAACCCTGACCCTCAACCTAACCCTAACCCTAACGCTAACCCTAAATGCACTGAATTCTAAGCATAACTCTCACCCCAAATGTGGTAGATCCAAACCCTAACACTAAATCGTCAATTTGAACACTAACCCAAAGCCTAAATACACTCGATTCTGATCCAAAATGCAATCCTGACCCTAAGCCTAAACCTCAACCTCGATTCTACCAACACAAACCTTAACCCTCATCCTAACCCTATCCCTTCCACTAGCCCTGAAAGCACTTTAACCCTAATCCTCACCCTAACGCTAACACTAAAACTGTGCTTGATTCGAACCCTAACCCTCACCCTAAGCCTAACCCTAAGCCTAACCCTCGATTCTACGAAAGCTAACCCTAAACCTAACTCTAACTCTAGCACTATCCTTAATGCTCTCGATTCTAACGCTGACCCTAAACCTAACCCTAACCCTAACCCTAACCCTAACCCTAACCCTAAATGCACTGAATTCTAATCATAACTCTATCCCTAAATGTGCCTGATTCTAACGCTATAACTAAATCATCAATTTCAACACTAACCCTAAGCCCAAATGCTCTGAATTATGACCCCAAATGCTCTCCTGACCCTAAGCCTAACCCAAAACCTCGATTCTACCAACACAAACCCTAACCCTAATCCTAACCCAACTCCTCCCCTAGCCCTAAATGCACTCAAACCCTGACCCTAACCCCAACCCTAACGCTAAAAATGCTCCTGATTCTAACCCTAATCCTAACCCTAACCCTCACCCGAACACTGACGCTCGATTCTACGAAAGCTAACCCTATACCTAACTCTAACCCTAGCACTATCCTTAAATGCACTCGATTTTAACCCTCACCCTAAACATAAACCTAACCCTATCCCTAATCCTAACCCTAAATGCACTGGATTCTAACCATAACTCTAACCCTAATGTGCTCGATTATAACCCTAACACTCAATCGTCATTCTCAACACTAAGCCTATTCCTAAATGCACTCGACTCTAACCCAAAAGGCAATCCTGACCCTTAGTCTAACCCTAAACCTCGATTCTACCAACACAAACCCTTACCCTAACCCTAAGCTTAAATATAGTGGATTCTAGCCATAACTCTAACCCTAATGTGCTCGATTCTAAGTCTAACTCTAAATCGTCAATCTCAACACTAACCCTAACTCTAAATGCACTCAGGTGTAACCCAAAAGGCAATCTTCGCCCTACGCCTAACCCTAAACTTCGATTCTATCAACACAAACCCTAACCCTAATCCTAACCCTACACCTACCTCTACCCCTAAATGCACTCTAACCCTACCCCTACCCCTTACACTAACCCTAACCCTAACGAATTCTAACCAAAACTCTAACCCTAAATGTGCTCGATTCTAACCCGAACACTAAATCGTCAATTTCCACACTATCCCTAACCCTAAATGCACTCGACTCTAACCCAAAAGTCATTCCTGACCCCAAGCCCAACCCTAACCCTCGATTCTACCAACAGAAACCTTAACCCTAATCCTAACCCTATCCCTTCCACTAGCCCTAAAAGCACTTTAACCCTAATCCTCACCCTAACGCTAACACTAAAACTGTGCTTGATTCTAACCCTAACCCTCACCCTAAGCCTAACCCTAAGCCTGACCCTCGATTCTACGAAAGCTAACCCTCAACCTAACTCTAACCCTAGCACTATCCTTAATGCTCTCGATTCTAACCCTGACCCTAAACCTAACCCTCACCCTAACCCTAAATGCACTGAATTCTAATCATAACTCTATCCCTAAATGTGCCTGATTCTAACGCTGTAACCAAATCATCAATTTCAACACTAACCCTAAGCCCAAATGCTCTGAATTATGACCCCAAATGCTCTCCTGACCCTAAGCCTAAACCTAATCCTCGATTCTACCAACACAAACCTTAACCCTAATCCTAACCCTACCCCTACAACTAGCCCTAAAAGCACTTTAACCCTAATCCTCACCCTAACGCTAACACTAAAACTGTGCTTGATTCTAACCCTAACCCTCACCCTAAGCTTAACCCTAAGCCTAACCCTCGATTCTACGACATGTAACCCTAAACCTAACTCTAACCCTAGCACTATCCTTAAATGCTCTCAATTCTAACCCTGATCCTAAACCTAACCCCAACCCTAACCTTAACCCTAAACCTAACCTTAAATGTACTTAATCCTAACCATAACTCTATCCCGAAATGTGCTTCAATCTAACGCTATAACAAAATCATCAATTTCAACACTAACCCTAAGCCAAAATGCTCTGAATTATGACCCCAAATGCTCTCCTGACCCTAAGCCTAACCCAAAACCTCGATTCTACCAACACAAAACCTAACCCTAATCCTAACCCAACTGCTCCTCTACCCCTCAGTGCACTCAAACCCTGACCCTAACCCCAACCCTAACGCTAAAAATGCTCCTGATTCTAACCCTAATCCTAACCCTAACCCTCACCCGAACACTGACCCTCGATTCTACGAAAGCTAACCCTCCACCTAACTCTGACCCTAACACTATCCTTAAATGCACTCGATTCTAACCCTCACCTTAACATAAACCTAACCCTATCCCTAATCCTCACCCTAAATGCACTGGATTCTAACCACAACTCTAACCCTAATGTGCTCGATTATAACCCTAACACTAAATCGTCAATCTCAACACTAAGCCTAACCCTAAATGCACTCGACTCTAACCCAAAAGGCAATCCTGACCCTAAGCTTAACCCTAAACCTCGATTCAACCAACACAAACCCTAACCCTAACCCTAAGCTTAAATATAGTGGATTCAGCCATAACTCTAACCATAATGTGCTCGATTCTAAGTCTAACACTAAATCGTCAATCTCAACACTAACCCTAACTCTAAATGCACTCAGTTGTAACCCAAAAGGCAATCCTCACCCTACGCCTAACCGTAAACTTCGATTCTACCAACTCAAACCCTAAGCCCAATCCTAACCCTACCCCTACCCCTACCCCTGAATGCACTCTAACCCTACCCCTACCCCTTACACTAACCCTAACCCTAACGAATTCTATCCAAAACTCTAACCCTAAATGTGCTCGATTTTAACCCAAACACTAAATCGTCAATTTCAACACTATCCCTAAAACTAAATGCACTCGACTCTAACCCAAAAGTCATTCCTGACCCCAAGCCCAACCCTAAACCTCCATTCTACCAACACAAACCTTAACCCTAATCCTAACCCTACTCCTACGCCTACCCCTAAATGCACTCTAAGCCATACCCTGATGAAAACAGACCACTAAAAATGTGCCTGATTCTAACCCTAACCCTAACCCTAAGCCTAACCCTTAGCCTAACCCTCGATTTTACGACAGGTAACCCTAAACCTAACTCTAACCCTAGCACTATCCTTAATGCTCTCGATTCTAACCCTGACCCTAAACCTAACCCTAACCCTAACCCTAACCCTAAATGCACTGAATTCTAATCATAACTCTATCCCTAAATGTGCCTGATTCTAACGCTATAACTAAATCATCAATTTCAACACTAACCCTAAGCCCAAATGCTCTGAATTATGACCCCAAATGCTCTCCTGACCCTAAGCCTAACCCAAAACCTCGATTCTACCAGCACAAACCCTAACCCTAATCCTAACCCAACTCCTCCCCTACCCCTAAATACACTCAAACCCTGACCCTAACCCCAACCCTAACGCTAAAAATGCTCCTGATTCTAACCCTAATCCTAACCCTAACCCTCAACCGAACACTGACCCTCGATTCTACGAAAGCTAACCCTCCACCTAACACTAACCCTAACACTATCCTTAAATGCACTCGATTCTAACCCTCGCCTTAACATAAACCTAACCCTATCCCTAATCCTCACCCTAAGTGCACTGGATACTAACCATAACTCTAACCCTAATGTGCTCGATTATAACCCTAACACTAAATCGTCAATCTCAACACTAAGCCTAACCCTAAACCTCGATTCTACCAACACAACCCTTAACCCTAATCCTAACCCTATCCCTTCCCCTAGCCCTAAAAGCACTTTAACCCTAATCCTCACCCTAACGCTATCACTAAACCTGTGCTTGATTCTAACCTTAACCCTCACCCTAAGCCTAACCCTAAGCCTAACCCTCGATTCTACGAAAGCTAACCCTAAACCTAACTCTAAACCTAGCACTATCCTTAATGCTCTCGATTCTAACCCTGACCCTAAACCTAACCCTCACCCTAACCCTAAATGCACTGAATTCTAATCATAACTCTATCCCTAAATGTGCCTGATTCTAACGCTGTAACCAAATCATCAATTTCAACACTAACCCTAAGCCCAAATGCTCTGAATTATGACCCCAAATGCTCTCCTGACCCTAAGCCTAAACCTAATCCTCGATTCTCCCAACACAAACCTTAACCCTAATCCTAACCCTACCCCTACAACTAGCCCTAAAAGCACTTTAACCCTAATCCTCACCCTAACGCTAACACTAAAACTGTGCTTGATTCTAACCCTAACCCTCACCCTAAGCCTAAACCTAAGCCTAAACCTCGATTCTACGACATGTAACCCTAAACCTAACTCTAACCCTAGCACTATCCTTAAATGCTCTCAATTCTAACCCTGATCCTAAACCTAACCCCAACCCTAACCTTAACCCTAAACCTAACCCTAAATGTACTTAATCCTAACCATAACTCTATCCCGAAATGTGCTTCAATCTAACGCTAAAACAAAATCATCAATTTCAACACTAACCTTAAGCCAAAATGCTCTGAATTATGACCCCAAATGCTCTCCTGACCCTAAGCCTAACCCAAAACCTCGATTCTACCAACACAAAACCTAACCCTAATCCTAACCCAACTGCTCCTCTAACCCTCAGTGCACTCAAACCCTGACCCTAACCCCAACCCTAACGCTAAAAATGCTCCTGATTCTAACCCTAATCCTAACCCTAACCCTCACCCGAACACTGACCCTCGATTCTACGAAAGCTAACCCTCCACCTAACTCTGACCCTAACACTATCCTTAAATGCACTCGATTCTAACCCTCACCTTAACATAAACCTAACCCTATCCCTAATCCTCACCCTAAATGCACTGGATTCTAACCATAACTCTAACCCTAATGTGCTCGATTATAACCCTAACACTAAATCGTCAATCTCAACACTAAGCCTAACCTTAAATGCACTCGACTCTAACCCAAAAGGCAATCCTGACCCTAAGCTTAACCCTAAACCTCGATTCTACCAACACAAACCCTAACCCTAACCCTAAGCTTAAATATAGTGGATTCAGCCATAACTCTAACCATAATGTGCTCGATTCTAAGTCTAACAATAAATCGTCAATCTCAACATTAACCCTAACTCTAAATGCACTCAGTTGTAACCCAAAAGTCAATCCTCACCGTACGCCTAACCCTAAACTTCGATTCTACCAACACAAACCCTAAGCCCAATCCTAACCCTACCCCTACCCCTACCCCTAAATGCACTCTAACCCTACCCCTACCCCTTACAATAACCCTAACCCTAACGAATTCTATCCAAAACTCTAACCCTAAATGTGCTCGATTTTAACCCAAACACGAAATCGTCAATTTCAACACTATCCCTAAAACTAAATGCACTCGACTCTAACCCAAAAGTCATTCCTGACCCCAAGCCCAACCCTAAACCTCGATTCTACCAACACAAACCTTAACCCTAATCCTAACCCTACTCCTACGCCTACCCCTAAATGCACTCTAAGCCATACCCTGATGAAAACAGACCACTAAAAATGTGCCTGATTCTAACCCTAACCCTAACCCTAAGCCTAACCCTAAGCCTAACCCTCGATTCTACGACAGGTAACCCTAAACCTAACTCTAACCCTAGCACTATCCTTAATGCTCTCGATTCTAACCCTGACCCTAAACCTAACCCTAACCCTAACCCTAACCCTAAATGCACTGAATTCTAATCATAACTCTATCTCTAAATGTGCCTGATTCTAACGCTATAACTAAATCATCAATTTCAACACTAACCCTAAGCCCAAATGCTCTGAATTATGACCCCAAATGCTCTCCTGACCCTAAGCCTAACCCAAAACCTCGATTCTACCAGCACAAACCCTAACCCTAATCCTAACCCAACTCCTCCCCTACCCCTAAATACACTCAAACCCTGACCCTAACCCCAACCCTAACGCTAAAAATGCTCCTGATTCTAACCCTAATCCTAAACCTAACCCTCACCCGAACACTGACCCTCGATTCTACGAAAGCTAACCCTCCACCTAACTCTGACCCTAACACTATCCTTAAATGCACTCGATTCTAACCCTCACCTTAACATAAACCTAACCCTATCCCTAATCCTCACCCTAAATGCACTGGATTCTAACCATAACTCTAACCCTAATGTGCTCGATTATAACCCTAACACTCAATCGTCAATCTCAACACTAAGCCTAACCCTAAATGCACTCGACTCTAACCCAAAAGGCAATCCTGACCCTAAGCCTAACCCTAAACCTCGATTTTACCAACACAAACCCTAACCCTAACCCTAAGCTTAAATATACTGGATTCTAGCTATAACTCTAACCCTAATGTGCTCCCTTCTAAGTCTAACACAAATCGTCAATCTCAACACTAACCCTAACTCTAAATGCACTCAGTTGTAACCCAAAAGGCAATCCTCACACTACGCCTAACCCTAAACTTCGGTTCTACCAACACAAACCCTAACCCTAATCCTAACCCTACCCCTACCCCTGCCCCTAAATGCACTCTAACCCTACCCCTACCCCTTGCACTAACCCTAACCCTAACGAATTCTAACCAAAACTCTAACCCTAAATGTGCTCGATTCTAACCCAAACACTAAATCGTCAATTTCAACACTATCCCTAACCCTAAATGCACTCTACTCTAACCCAAAAGTCATCCCTGACCCCAAGCCCAACCCTAAACCTCGATTCTACCAACACAACCCTTAACCCTCATCCTAACCCTATCCCTTCCCCTAGCCCTAAAAGCACTTTAACCCTAATCCTCACCCTAACGCTAACACTAAAACTGTGCTTGATTCTAACCCTAACCCTCACCGTAAGCCTAACCCTAAGCCTAACCCTCGATTCTACGAAAGCTAACCCTAAACCTAACTCTAACCCTAGCACTATCCTTAATGCTCTCGATTCTAACCCTGACCCTAAACCTAACCCTAACCCTAACCCTAAATGCACTGAATTCTAATCATAACTCTATCCCTAAATGTGCCTGATTCTAACGCTATAACTAAATCATCAATTTCAACACTAACCCTAAGCCCAAATGCTCTGAATTATGACCCCAAATGCTCTCCTGACCCTAAGCCTAACCCAAAACCTCGATTCTACCAGCACAAACCCTAACCCTAATCCTAACCCAACTCCTCCCCTACCGCTAAATACACTCAAACCCTGACCCTAACCCCAACCCTAACGCTAAAAATGCTCCTGATTCTAACCCTAATCCTAACCCTAACCCTCACCCGAACACTGACCCTCGATTCTACGAAAGCTAACCCTATACCTAACTCTGACCCTAACACTATCCTTAAGTGTACTCGTTTCTAACCCTCACCCTAAACATAAACCTAACCCTATCCCTAATCCTCACCCTAAATGCACTGGATTCTAACCATAACTCTAACCCTAATGTGCTCGATTATAACCCTAACACTCAATCGTCAATCTCAACACTAAGACTAACCCTAAATGCACTCGACTCTAACCCAAAAGGCAATCGTGACCCTAAGCCTAAGCCTAAACCTCTATTCTGCCAACACTAACCCTAACCCTAACCCTAAGCTTAAATATAGTGGATTCTAGCCATAACTCTAACCATAATGTGCTCGATTCTAAGTCTAACACTAAATCGTCAATCTCAACACTAACCCTAACTCTAAATGCACTCAGTTGTAACCCAAAAGGCAATCCTCACCCTACGCCTAACCATGAACTTCGATTCTACCAACACAAACCCTAACCCTAATCCTAACCCTACCCCTACCCCTACCCCTACCCCTAAATGCACTCTAACCCTACCCCTACCCCTTACACTAACCCTAACCCTAACGAATTCTAACCAAAACTCTAACCCTAATTGTGCTCGATTCTAACCCAAACACTAAATCGTCAATTTGAACATTTCCCTAACCCTAAATGCACTCGACTCTAACCCAAAAGTCATTCCTGACCCCAAGCCCAACCCTAAACCTCGATTCTACCAACACAAACCTGAACCCTAATCCTAACCCTACTCCTACGCCTACCCCTAAATGCACTCTCAGCCATACCCTGATGAAAAGCAGACCACTAAAAATGTGCCTGATTCTAACCCTAACCCTAACCCTAAGCCTAACCTTAAGCTTAACCCTCGATTCTACGAAAGCGAACGCTAAACCTAACTCTAACCCTAGCACTATCCTTAAATGCTCTCGATTTTAACCCTGACGCTCACCCTAACCCTAACCCTAACGCTAACCCTAAATGCACTGAATTCTAAGCAAAACTCTCACCCCAAATGTGCTCGATTGAAACCCTAACACTAAAACGTCAATTTGAACACTAACCCTAAGCCTAAATACACTCGATTCTGATCCAAAATGCAATCCTGACCCTAAGCCTAAACCTAAACCTCAATTCTCCCAACACAAACCTTAACCCTAATCCTAACCCTATCCCTTCCACTAGCCCTAAAAGCACTTTAACCCTAATCCTCACCCTAACGCTAACACTAAAACTGTGCCTGATTCTAACCCTAACCCTCACCCTAAGCCTAACCCTAAGCCTAACCCTCGATTCTACGAAAGCTAACCCTCAACCTAAATCTAACCCTAGCACTATCCTTAAATGCTCTCAATTCTAACCCTGACCCTAAACCTAACCCTAACCCTAACCCTAACCCTAAATGCACTGAATTCTAATCATAACTCTATCCCTAAATGTGCCTGATTCTAACGCTATAACTAAATCATCAATTTCAACACTAACCCTAAGACCAAATGCTCTGAATTATGACCCCAAATGCTCTCCTGACCCTAAGCCTAAAACAAAACCTCGATTCTAACAACACAAACCCTAACCCTAATCCTAACCCAACTCCTCGCCTAGCCCTAAATGCGCTCAAACCCTGACCCTAACCCCAACCCTAACGCTAAAAATGCTCCTGATTCTAACCCTAATCCTAACCCTAACCCTCACCCGAACACTGACCCTCGATTCTACGAAAGCTAACCCTATACCTAACTCTAACCCTAGCACTATCTTTAAATGCACTCGATTCTAACCCTCACCCTAAACATAAACCTAACCCTATCCCTAATTCTCACCCAAAATGCACTGGATTCTAACCATAACTCTAACCCTAATGTGCTCGATTATAACCCTAACACTCAATCGTCAATCTCAACACTGAGACTAACCCTAAATGCACTCGACTCTAACCCAAAAGGCAATCCTGATCCTAAGCCTAACCCTAAACCTCGATTCTACCAACACAAACCCTAACCCTAACCCTCAGCTTAAATATAGTGGATTCTAGCCATAACTCTAACCCTAATGTGCTCGATTCTAAGTCTAACACTAAATCGTCAATCTCAACACTAACCCTAACTCTAAATGCACTCAGGTGTAACCCAAAAGGCAATCCTCACCCTACGCCTAACCCTAAACTTCGATTCTACCAACACAAACCCTAACCCTAATCCTAACCCTACCCCTACCCCTACCCCTAAATGCACTCTAACCCTACCCCTACCCCTTACACTAACCCTAACCCTAACGAATTCTAACCAAATCTCTAACCCTAATTGTGCTCGATTCTAACCCGAACACTAAATCGTCAATTTCAACACTATCCCTAACCCTACATGCACTCGACTCTAACCCAAAAGTCATTCCTGACCCCAAGCCCAACCCTAAACCTCGATTCTACCAACACAAACCTTAACCCTAATCCTAACCCTACTCCTACGCCTACCCCTAAATGCACTCTAAGCCATACCCTGATGAAAAGCAGACCACTAAAAATGTGCCTGATTCTAACCCTAACCCTAACCCTAAGCCTAACCTTAAGCTTAACCCTCGATTCTACGAAAGCGAACGCTAAACCTAACTCTAAACCTAGCACTATCCTTAAATGCTCTCGATTTTAACCCTGACGCTCAACCTAACCCTAACCCTAACGCTAACCCTAAATGCACTGAATTCTAAGCATAACTCTCACCCTAAATGTTCTCGATTCAAACCCTAGCACTAAATCGTCAATTTGAACACTAACCCAAAGCCTAAATACACTCGATTCTGATCCAAAATGCAATCCTGACCCTAAGCCTAAACCTAAACCTCGATTCTACCAACACAAACCTTAACCCTAATCCTAACCCTATCCCTTCCACTAGCCCTAAAAGCACTTTAACCCTAATCCTCACCCTAACGCTAACACTAAAACTGTGCTTGATTCTAACCCTAACCCTCACCCTAAGCCTAACCCTAAGCCTAACCCTCGATTCTACGAAAGCTAACCCTAAACCTAACTCTAACCCTAGCACTATCCTTAATGCTCTCGATTCTAACCCTGACCCTAAACCTAACCCTAACCCTAACCCTAACCCTAAATGCACTGAATTCTAATCATAACTCTATCCCTAAATGTGCCTGATTCTAACGCTATAACTAAATCATCAATTTCAACACTAACCCTAAGCCCAAATGCTCTGAATTATGACCCCAAATGCTCTCCTGACCCTAAGCCTAACCCAAAACCTCGATTCTACCAGCACAAACCCTAACCCTAATCCTAACCCAACTCCTCCCCTACCCCTAAATACACTCAAACCCTGACCCTAACCCCAACCCTAACGCTAAAAATGCTCCTGATTCTAACCCTAATCCTAACCCTAACCCTCACCCGAACACTGACCCTCGATTCTACGAAAGCTAACCCTATACCTAACTCTAACCCTAACACTATCCTTAAATGTACTCGTTTCTAACCCTCACCCTAAACATAAACCTAACCCTATCCCTAATCCTCACCCTAAATGCACTGGATTCTAACCATAACTCTAACCCTAATGTGCTCGATTATAACCCTAACACTCAATCGTCAATCTCAACACTGAGACTAACCCTAAATGCACTCGACTCTAACCCAAAAGGCAATCCTGATCCTAAGCCTAACCCTAAACCTCGATTCTACCAACACAAACCCTAACCCTAACCCTCAGCTTAAATATAGTGGATTCTAGCCATAACTCTAACCCTAATGTGCTCGATTCTAAGTCTAACACTAAATCGTCAATCTCAACACTAACCCTAACTCTAAATGCACTCAGGTGTAACCCAAAAGGCAATCCTCACCCTACGCCTAACCCTAAACTTCGATTCTACCAACACAAACCCTAACCCTAATCCTAACCCTACCCCTACCCCTACCCCTTCCCCTAAATGCACTCTAACCCTACCCCTACCCCTTACACTAACCCTAACCCTAACGAATTCTAACCAAAACTCTAACCCTAATTGTGCTCGATTCTAACCCAAACACTAAATCGTCAATTTGAACATTTCCCTAACCCTAAATGCACTCGACTCTAACCCAAAAGTCATTCCTGACCCAAGCCCAACCCTAAACCTCGATTCTACCAACACAAACCTGAACCCTAATCCTAACCCTACTCCTACGCTTACCCCTAAATGCACTCTCAGCCATACCCTGATGAAAAGCAGACCACTAAAAATGTGCCTGATTCTAACCCTAACCCTAACCCTAAGCCTAACCTTAAGCTTAACCCTCGATTCTACGAAAGCGAACGCTAAACCTAACTCTAACCCTAGCACTATCCTTAAATGCTCTCGATTTTAACCCTGACGCTCACCCTAACCCTAACCCTAACGCTAACCCTAAATGCACTGAATTCTAAGCATAACTCTCACCCAAAATGTGCTCGATTGAAACCCTAACACTAAAACGTCAATTTGAACACTAACCCAAAGCCTAAATACACTCGATTCTGATCCAAAATGCAATCCTGACCCTAAGCCTAAACCTAAACCTCAATTCTCCCAACACAAACCTTAACCCTAATCCTAACCCTATCCCTTCCACTAGCCCTAAAAGCACTTTAACCCTAATCCTCACCCTAACGCTAACACTAAAACTGTGCCTGATTCTAACCCTAACCCTCACCCTAAGCCTAACCCTAAGCCTAACCCTCGATTCTACGAAAGCTAACCCTCAACCTAACTCTAACCCTAGCACTATCCTTAAATGCTCTCAATTCTAACCCTGACCCTAAACCTAACCCTAACCCTAACCCTAAATGCACTGAATTCTAATCATAACTCTATCCCTAAATATGCCTGATTCTAACGCTATAACTAAATCATCAATTTCAACACTAACCCTAAGACCAAATGCTCTGAATTATGACCCCAAATGCTCTCCTGACCCTAAGCCTAAAACAAAACCTCGATTCTAACAACACAAACCCTAACCCTAATCCTAACCCAACTCCTCGCCTAGCCCTAAATGCGCTCAAACCCTGACCCTAACCCCAACCCTAACGCTAAAAATGCTCCTGATTCTAACCCTAATCCTAACCCTAACCCTCACCCGAACACTGACCCTCGATTCTACGAAAGCTAACCCTATACCTAACTCTAACCCTAGCACTATCTTTAAATGCACTCGATTCTAACCCTCACCCTAAACATAAACCTAACCCTATCCCTAATCCTCACCCTAAATGCACTGGATTCTAACCATAACTCTAACCCTAATGTGCTCGATTATAACCCTAACACTCAATCGTCAATCTCAACACTAAGACTAACCCTAAATGCACTCGACTCTAACCCAAAAGGCAATCCTGACCCTAAGCCTAACCCTAAACATCGATTCTACCAACACAAACCCTAACCCTAACCCTCAGCTTAAATATAGTGGATTCTAGCCATAACTCTAACCCTAATGTGCTCGATTCTAAGTCTAACACTAAATCGTCAATCTCAACACTAACCCTAACTCTAAATGCACTCAGGTGTAACCCAAAAGGCAATCCTCACCCTACGCCTAACCCTAAACTTCGATTCTACCAACACAAACCCTAACCCTAATCCTAACCCTACCCCTACCCCTACCCCTAAATGCACTCTAACCCTACCCCTACCCCTTACACTAACCCTAACCCTAACGAATTCTAACCAAATCTCTAACCCTAATTGTGCTCGATTCTAACCCGAACACTAAATCGTCAATTTCAACACTATCCCTAACCCTACATGCACTCGACTCTAACCCAAAAGTCATTCCTGACCCCAAGCCCAACCCTAAACCTCGATTCTACCAACACAAACCTTAACCCTAATCCTAACCCTACTCCTACGCCTACCCCTAAATGCACTCTAAGCCATACCCTGATGAAAAGCAGACCACTAAAAATGTGCCTGATTCTAACCCTAACCCTAACCCTAAGCCTAACCTTAAGCTTAACCCTCGATTCTACGAAAGCGAACGCTAAACCTAACTCTAAACCTAGCACTATCCTTAAATGCTCTCGATTTTAACCCTGACGCTCAACCTAACCCTAACCCTAACGCTAACCCTAAATGCACTGAATTCTAAGCATAACTCTCACCCTAAATGTTCTCGATTCAAACCCTAGCACTAAATCGTCAATTTGAACACTAACCCAAAGCCTAAATACACTCGATTCTGATCCAAAATGCAATCCTGACCCTAAGCCTAAACCTAAACCTCGATTCTACCAACACAAACCTTAACCCTAATCCTAACCCTATCCCTTCCACTAGCCCTAAAAGCACTTTAACCCTAATCCTCACCCTAACGCTAACACTAAAACTGTGCTTGATTCTAACCCTAACCCTCACCCTAAGCCTAACCCTAAGCCTAACCCTCGATTCTACGAAAGCTAACCCTAAACCTAACTCTAACCCTAGCACTATCCTTAATGCTCTCGATTCTAACCCTGACCCTAAACCTAACCCTAACCCTAACCCTAACCCTAAATGCACTGAATTCTAATCATAACTCTATCCCTAAATGTGCCTGATTCTAACGCTATAACTAAATCATCAATTTCAACACTAACCCTAAGCCCAAATGCTCTGAATTATGACCCCAAATGCTCTCCTGACCCTAAGCCTAACCCAAAACCTCGATTCTACCAGCACAAACCCTAACCCTAATCCTAACCCAACTCCTCCCCTACCCCTAAATACACTCAAACCCTGACCCTAACCCCAACCCTAACGCTAAAAATGCTCCTGATTCTAACCCTAATCCTAACCCTAACCCTCACCCGAACACTGACCCTCGATTCTACGAAAGCTAACCCTATACCTAACTCTAACCCTAACACTATCCTTAAATGTACTCGTTTCTAACCCTCACGCTAAACATAAACCTAACCCTATCCCTAATCCTCACCCTAAATGCACTGGATTCTAACCATAACTCTAACCCTAATGTGCTCGATTATAACCCTAACACTCAATCGTCAATCTCAACACTAAGCTTAACCCTAAATGCACTCGACTCTAACCCAAAAGGCAATCGTGACCCTAAGCCGAAGCCTAAACCTCTATTCTGCCAACACAAACCCTAACCCTAACCCTAAGCTTAAATATAGTGGATTCTAGCCATAACTCTAACCCTAATGTGCTCGATTCTAAGTCTAACACTAAATCGTCAATCTCAACACTAACCCTAACTCTAAATGCACTCAGTTGTAACCCAAAAGGCAATCCTCACCCTACGCCTAACTCTAAACTTCGATTCTACCAACACAAACCCTAACCCTAATCCTAACCCTACCCCTACCCCTACCCCTAAATGCACTCTAACCCTACCCCTACCCCTTACACTAACCCTAACCCTAACGAATTCTAACCAAATCTCTAACCCTAATTGTGCTCGATTCTAACCCGAACACTAAATCGTCAATTTCAACACTATCCCTAACCCTACATGCACTCGACTCTAACCCAAAAGTCATTCCTGACCCCAAGCCCAACCCTAAACCTCGATTCTACCAACACAAACCTTAACCCTAATCCTAACCCTACTCCTACGCCTACCCCTAAATGCACTCTAAGCCATACCCTGATGAAAAGCAGACCACTAAAAATGTGCCTGATTCTAACCCTAACCCTAACCCTAAGCCTAACCTTAAGCTTAACCCTCGATTCTACGAAAGCGAACGCTAAACCTAACTCTAAACCTAGCACTATCCTTAAATGCTCTCGATTTTAACCCTGACGCTCAACCTAACCCTAACCCTAACGCTAACCCTAAATGCACTGAATTCTAAGCATAACTCTCACCCTAAATGTTCTCGATTCAAACCCTAGCACTAAATCGTCAATTTGAACACTAACCCAAAGCCTAAATACACTCGATTCTGATCCAAAATGCAATCCTGACCCTAAGCCTAAACCTAAACCTCGATTCTACCAACACAAACCTTAACCCTAATCCTAACCCTATCCCTTCCACTAGCCCTAAAAGCACTTTAACCCTAATCCTCACCCTAACGCTAACACTAAAACTGTGCTTGATTCTAACCCTAACCCTCACCCTAAGCCTAACCCTAAGCCTAACCCTCGATTCTACGAAAGCTAACCCTAAACCTAACTCTAACCCTAGCACTATCCTTAATGCTCTCGATTCTAACCCTGACCCTAAACCTAACCCTAACCCTAACCCTAACCCTAAATGCACTGAATTCTAATCATAACTCTATCCCTAAATGTGCCTGATTCTAACGCTATAACTAAATCATCAATTTCAACACTAACCCTAAGCCCAAATGCTCTGAATTATGACCCCAAATGCTCTCCTGACCCTAAGCCTAACCCAAAACCTCGATTCTACCAGCACAAACCCTAACCCTAATCCTAACCCAACTCCTCCCCTACCCCTAAATACACTCAAACCCTGACCCTAACCCCAACCCTAACGCTAAAAATGCTCCTGATTCTAACCCTAATCCTAACCCTAACCCTCACCCGAACACTGACCCTCGATTCTACGAAAGCTAACCCTATACCTAACTCTAACCCTAACACTATCCTTAAATGTACTCGTTTCTAACCCTCACCCTAAACATAAACCTAACCCTATCCCTAATCCTCACCCTAAATGCACTGGATTCTAACCATAACTCTAACCCTAATGTGCTCGATTATAACCCTAACACTCAATCGTCAATCTCAACACTGAGACTAACCCTAAATGCACTCGACTCTAACCCAAAAGGCAATCCTGATCCTAAGCCTAACCCTAAACCTCGATTCTACCAACACAAACCCTAACCCTAACCCTCAGCTTAAATATAGTGGATTCTAGCCATAACTCTAACCCTAATGTGCTCGATTCTAAGTCTAACACTAAATCGTCAATCTCAACACTAACCCTAACTCTAAATGCACTCAGGTGTAACCCAAAAGGCAATCCTCACCCTACGCCTAACCCTAAACTTCGATTCTACCAACACAAACCCTAACCCTAATCCTAACCCTACCCCTACCCCTACCCCTTCCCCTAAATGCACTCTAACCCTACCCCTACCCCTTACACTAACCCTAACCCTAACGAATTCTAACCAAAACTCTAACCCTAATTGTGCTCGATTCTAACCCAAACACTAAATCGTCAATTTGAACATTTCCCTAACCCTAAATGCACTCGACTCTAACCCAAAAGTCATTCCTGACCCCAAGCCCAACCCTAAACCTCGATTCTACCAACACAAACCTGAACCCTAATCCTAACCCTACTCCTACGCTTACCCCTAAATGCACTCTCAGCCATACCCTGATGAAAAGCAGACCACTAAAAATGTGCCTGATTCTAACCCTAACCCTAACCCTAAGCCTAACCTTAAGCTTAACCCTCGATTCTACGAAAGCGAACGCTAAACCTAACTCTAACCCTAGCACTATCCTTAAATGCTCTCGATTTTAACCCTGACGCTCACCCTAACCCTAACCCTAACGCTAACCCTAAATGCACTGAATTCTAAGCATAACTCTCACCCAAAATGTGCTCGATTGAAACCCTAACACTAAAACGTCAATTTGAACACTAACCCAAAGCCTAAATACACTCGATTCTGATCCAAAATGCAATCCTGACCCTAAGCCTAAACCTAAACCTCAATTCTCCCAACACAAACCTTAACCCTAATCCTAACCCTATCCCTTCCACTAGCCCTAAAAGCACTTTAACCCTAATCCTCACCCTAACGCTAACACTAAAACTGTGCCTGATTCTAACCCTAACCCTCACCCTAAGCCTAACCCTAAGCCTAACCCTCGATTCTACGAAAGCTAACCCTCAACCTAACTCTAACCCTAGCACTATCCTTAAATGCTCTCAATTCTAACCCTGACCCTAAACCTAACCCTAACCCTAACCCTAAATGCACTGAATTCTAATCATAACTCTATCCCTAAATATGCCTGATTCTAACGCTATAACTAAATCATCAATTTCAACACTAACCCTAAGCCCAAATGCTCTGAATTATGACCCCAAATGCTCTCCTGACCCTAAGCCTAAAACAAAACCTCGATTCTAACAACACAAACCCTAACCCTAATCCTAACCCAACTCCTCGCCTAGCCCTAAATGCGCTCAAACCCTGACCCTAACCCCAACCCTAACGCTAAAAATGCTCCTGATTCTAACCCTAATCCTAACCCTAACCCTCACCCGAACACTGACCCTCGATTCTACGAAAGCTAACCCTATACCTAACTCTAACCCTAGCACTATCTTTAAATGCACTCGATTCTAACCCTCACCCTAAACATAAACCTAACCCTATCCCTAATCCTCACCCTAAATGCACTGGATTCTAACCATAACTCTAACCCTAATGTGCTCGATTATAACCCTAACACTCAATCGTCAATCTCAACACTAAGACTAACCCTAAATGCACTCGACTCTAACCCAAAAGGCAATCCTGACCCTAAGCCTAACCCTAAACATCGATTCTACCAACACAAACCCTAACCCTAACCCTCAGCTTAAATATAGTGGATTCTAGCCATAACTCTAACCCTAATGTGCTCGATTCTAAGTCTAACACTAAATCGTCAATCTCAACACTAACCCTAACTCTAAATGCACTCAGGTGTAACCCAAAAGGCAATCCTCACCCTACGCCTAACCCTAAACTTCGATTCTACCAACACAAACCCTAACCCTAATCCTAACCCTACCCCTACCCCTACCCCTAAATGCACTCTAACCCTACCCCTACCCCTTACACTAACCCTAACCCTAACGAATTCTAACCAAATCTCTAACCCTAATTGTGCTCGATTCTAACCCGAACACTAAATCGTCAATTTCAACACTATCCCTAACCCTACATGCACTCGACTCTAACCCAAAAGTCATTCCTGACCCCAAGCCCAACCCTAAACCTCGATTCTACCAACACAAACCTTAACCCTAATCCTAACCCTACTCCTACGCCTACCCCTAAATGCACTCTAAGCCATACCCTGATGAAAAGCAGACCACTAAAAATGTGCCTGATTCTAACCCTAACCCTAACCCTAAGCCTAACCTTAAGCTTAACCCTCGATTCTACGAAAGCGAACGCTAAACCTAACTCTAAACCTAGCACTATCCTTAAATGCTCTCGATTTTAACCCTGACGCTCAACCTAACCCTAACCCTAACGCTAACCCTAAATGCACTGAATTCTAAGCATAACTCTCACCCTAAATGTTCTCGATTCAAACCCTAGCACTAAATCGTCAATTTGAACACTAACCCAAAGCCTAAATACACTCGATTCTGATCCAAAATGCAATCCTGACCCTAAGCCTAAACCTAAACCTCGATTCTACCAACACAAACCTTAACCCTAATCCTAACCCTATCCCTTCCACTAGCCCTAAAAGCACTTTAACCCTAATCCTCACCCTAACGCTAACACTAAAACTGTGCTTGATTCTAACCCTAACCCTCACCCTAAGCCTAACCCTAAGCCTAACCCTCGATTCTACGAAAGCTAACCCTAAACCTAACTCTAACCCTAGCACTATCCTTAATGCTCTCGATTCTAACCCTGACCCTAAACCTAACCCTAACCCTAACCCTAACCCTAAATGCACTGAATTCTAATCATAACTCTATCCCTAAATGTGCCTGATTCTAACGCTATAAATAAATCATCAATTTCAACACTAACCCTAAGCCCAAATGCTCTGAATTATGACCCCAAATGCTCTCCTGACCCTAAGCCTAACCCAAAACCTCGATTCTACCAGCACAAACCCTAACCCTAATCCTAACCCAACTCCTCCCCTACCCCTAAATACACTCAAACCCTGACCCTAACCCCAACCCTAACGCTAAAAATGCTCCTGATTCTAACCCTAATCCTAACCCTAACCCTCACCCGAACACTGACCCTCGATTCTACGAAAGCTAACCCTATACCTAACTCTAACCCTAACACTATCCTTAAATGTACTCGTTTCTAACCCTCACCCTAAACATAAACCTAACCCTATCCCTAATCCTCACCCTAAATGCACTGGATTCTAACCATAACTCTAACCCTAATGTGCTCGATTATAACCCTAACACTCAATCGTCAATCTCAACACTGAGACTAACCCTAAATGCACTCGACTCTAACCCAAAAGGCAATCCTGATCCTAAGCCTAACCCTAAACCTCGATTCTACCAACACAAACCCTAACCCTAACCCTCAGCTTAAATATAGTGGATTCTAGCCATAACTCTAACCCTAATGTGCTCGATTCTAAGTCTAACACTAAATCGTCAATCTCAACACTAACCCTAACTCTAAATGCACTCAGGTGTAACCCAAAAGGCAATCCTCACCCTACGCCTAACCCTAAACTTCGATTCTACCAACACAAACCCTAACCCTAATCCTAACCCTACCCCTACCCCTACCCCTTCCCCTAAATGCACTCTAACCCTACCCCTACCCCTTACACTAACCCTAACCCTAACGAATTCTAACCAAAACTCTAACCCTAATTGTGCTCGATTCTAACCCAAACACTAAATCGTCAATTTGAACATTTCCCTAACCCTAAATGCACTCGACTCTAACCCAAAAGTCATTCCTGACCCCAAGCCCAACCCTAACCCTCGATTCTACCAACACAAACCTGAACCCTAATCCTAACCCTACTCCTACGCTTACCCCTAAATGCACTCTCAGCCATACCCTGATGAAAAGCAGACCACTAAAAATGTGCCTGATTCTAACCCTAACCCTAACCCTAAGCCTAACCTTAAGCTTAACCCTCGATTCTACGAAAGCGAACGCTAAACCTAACTCTAACCCTAGCACTATCCTTAAATGCTCTCGATTTTAACCCTGACGCTCACCCTAACCCTAACCCTAACGCTAACCCTAAATGCACTGAATTCTAAGCATAACTCTCACCCAAAATGTGCTCGATTGAAACCCTAACACTAAAACGTCAATTTGAACACTAACCCAAAGCCTAAATACACTCGATTCTGATCCAAAATGCAATCCTGACCCTAAGCCTAAACCTAAACCTCAATTCTCCCAACACAAACCTTAACCCTAATCCTAACCCTATCCCTTCCACTAGCCCTAAAAGCACTTTAACCCTAATCCTCACCCTAACGCTAACACTAAAACTGTGCCTGATTCTAACCCTAACCCTCACCCTAAGCCTAACCCTAAGCCTAACCCTCGATTCTACGAAAGCTAACCCTCAACCTAACTCTAACCCTAGCACTATCCTTAAATGCTCTCAATTCTAACCCTGACCCTAAACCTAACCCTAACCCTAACCCTAAATGCACTGAATTCTAATCATAACTCTATCCCTAAATATGCCTGATTCTAACGCTATAACTAAATCATCAATTTCAACACTAACCCTAAGACCAAATGCTCTGAATTATGACCCCAAATGCTCTCCTGACCCTAAGCCTAAAACAAAACCTCGATTCTAACAACACAAACCCTAACCCTAATCCTAACCCAACTCCTCGCCTAGCCCTAAATGCGCTCAAACCCTGACCCTAACCCCAACCCTAACGCTAAAAATGCTCCTGATTCTAACCCTAATCCTAACCCTAACCCTCACCCGAACACTGACCCTCGATTCTACGAAAGCTAACCCTATACCTAACTCTAACCCTAGCACTATCTTTAAATGCACTCGATTCTAACCCTCACCCTAAACATAAACCTAACCCTATCCCTAATCCTCACCCTAAATGCACTGGATTCTAACCATAACTCTAACCCTAATGTGCTCGATTATAACCCTAACACTCAATCGTCAATCTCAACACTAAGACTAACCCTAAATGCACTCGACTCTAACCCAAAAGGCAATCCTGACCCTAAGCCTAACCCTAAACATCGATTCTACCAACACAAACCCTAACCCTAACCCTCAGCTTAAATATAGTGGATTCTAGCCATAACTCTAACCCTAATGTGCTCGATTCTAAGTCTAACACTAAATCGTCAATCTCAACACTAACCCTAACTCTAAATGCACTCAGGTGTAACCCAAAAGGCAATCCTCACCCTACGCCTAACCCTAAACTTCGATTCTACCAACACAAACCCTAACCCTAATCCTAACCCTACCCCTACCCCTACCCCTAAATGCACTCTAACCCTACCCCTACCCCTTACACTAACCCTAACCCTAACGAATTCTAACCAAATCTCTAACCCTAATTGTGCTCGATTCTAACCCGAACACTAAATCGTCAATTTCAACACTATCCCTAACCCTACATGCACTCGACTCTAACCCAAAAGTCATTCCTGACCCCAAGCCCAACCCTAAACCTCGATTCTACCAACACAAACCTTAACCCTAATCCTAACCCTACTCCTACGCCTACCCCTAAATGCACTCTAAGCCATACCCTGATGAAAAGCAGACCACTAAAAATGTGCCTGATTCTAACCCTAACCCTAACCCTAAGCCTAACCTTAAGCTTAACCCTCGATTCTACGAAAGCGAACGCTAAACCTAACTCTAAACCTAGCACTATCCTTAAATGCTCTCGATTTTAACCCTGACGCTCAACCTAACCCTAACCCTAACGCTAACCCTAAATGCACTGAATTCTAAGCATAACTCTCACCCTAAATGTTCTCGATTCAAACCCTAGCACTAAATCGTCAATTTGAACACTAACCCAAAGCCTAAATACACTCGATTCTGATCCAAAATGCAATCCTGACCCTAAGCCTAAACCTAAACCTCGATTCTACCAACACAAACCTTAACCCTAATCCTAACCCTATCCCTTCCACTAGCCCTAAAAGCACTTTAACCCTAATCCTCACCCTAACGCTAACACTAAAACTGTGCTTGATTCTAACCCTAACCCTCACCCTAAGCCTAACCCTAAGCCTAACCCTCGATTCTACGAAAGCTAACCCTAAACCTAACTCTAACCCTAGCACTATCCTTAATGCTCTCGATTCTAACCCTGACCCTAAACCTAACCCTAACCCTAACCCTAACCCTAAATGCACTGAATTCTAATCATAACTCTATCCCTAAATGTGCCTGATTCTAACGCTATAACTAAATCATCAATTTCAACACTAACCCTAAGCCCAAATGCTCTGAATTATGACCCCAAATGCTCTCCTGACCCTAAGCCTAACCCAAAACCTCGATTCTACCAGCACAAACCCTAACCCTAATCCTAACCCAACTCCTCCCCTACCCCTAAATACACTCAAACCCTGACCCTAACCCCAACCCTAACGCTAAAAATGCTCCTGATTCTAACCCTAATCCTAACCCTAACCCTCACCCGAACACTGACCCTCGATTCTACGAAAGCTAACCCTATACCTAACTCTAACCCTAACACTATCCTTAAATGTACTCGTTTCTAACCCTCACCCTAAACATAAACCTAACCCTATCCCTAATCCTCACCCTAAATGCACTGGATTCTAACCATAACTCTAACCCTAATGTGCTCGATTATAACCCTAACACTAAATCGTCAATCTCAACACTAAGCTTAACCCTAAATGCACTCGACTCTAACCCAAAAGGCAATCGTGACCCTAAGCCGAAGCCTAAACCTCTATTCTGCCAACACAAACCCTAACCCTAACCCTAAGCTTAAATATAGTGGATTCTAGCCATAACTCTAACCCTAATGTGCTCGATTCTAAGTCTAACACTAAATCGTCAATCTCAACACTAACCCTAACTCTAAATGCACTCAGGTGTAACCCAAAAGGCAATCCTCACCCTACGCCTAACCCTAAACTTCGATTCTACCAACACAAACCCTAACCCTAATCCTAACCCTACCCCTACCCCTACCCCTTCCCCTAAATGCACTCTAACCCTACCCCTACCCCTTACACTAACCCTAACCCTAACGAATTCTAACCAAAACTCTAACCCTAATTGTGCTCGATTCTAACCCAAACACTAAATCGTCAATTTGAACATTTCCCTAACCCTAAATGCACTCGACTCTAACCCAAAAGTCATTCCTGACCCCAAGCCCAACCCTAAACCTCGATTCTACCAACACAAACCTGAACCCTAATCCTAACCCTACTCCTACGCTTACCCCTAAATGCACTCTCAGCCATACCCTGATGAAAAGCAGAGCACTAAAAATGTGCCTGATTCTAACCCTAACCCTAACCCTAAGCCTAACCTTAAGCTTAACCCTCGATTCTACGAAAGCGAACGCTAAACCTAACTCTAACCCTAGCACTATCCTTAAATGCTCTCGATTTTAACCCTGACGCTCACCCTAACCCTAACCCTAACGCTAACCCTAAATGCACTGAATTCTAAGCATAACTCTCACCCAAAATGTGCTCGATTGAAACCCTAACACTAAAACGTCAATTTGAACACTAACCCAAAGCCTAAATACACTCGATTCTGATCCAAAATGCAATCCTGACCCTAAGCCTAAACCTAAACCTCAATTCTCCCAACACAAACCTTAACCCTAATCCTAACCCTATCCCTTCCACTAGCCCTAAAAGCACTTTAACCCTAATCCTCACCCTAACGCTAACACTAAAACTGTGCCTGATTCTAACCCTAACCCTCACCCTAAGCCTAACCCTAAGCCTAACCCTCGATTCTACGAAAGCTAACCCTCAACCTAACTCTAACCCTAGCACTATCCTTAAATGCTCTCAATTCTAACCCTGACCCTAAACCTAACCCTAACCCTAACCCTAACCCTAAATGCACTGAATTCTAATCATAACTCTATCCCTAAATGTGCCTGATTCTAACGCTATAACTAAATCATCAATTTCAACACTAACCCTAAGACCAAATGCTCTGAATTATGACCCCAAATGCTCTCCTGACCCTAAGCCTAAAACAAAACCTCGATTCTAACAACACAAACCCTAACCCTAATCCTAACCCAACTCCTCGCCTAGCCCTAAATGCGCTCAAACCCTGACCCTAACCCCAACCCTAACGCTAAAAATGCTCCTGATTCTAACCCTAATCCTAACCCTAACCCTCACCCGAACACTGACCCTCGATTCTACGAAAGCTAACCCTATACCTAACTCTAACCCTAGCACTATCTTTAAATGCACTCGATTCTAACCCTCACCCTAAACATAAACCTAACCCTATCCCTAATTCTCACCCAAAATGCACTGGATTCTAACGATAACTCTAACCCTAATGTGCTCGATTATAACCCTAACACTCAATCGTCAATCTCAACACTGAGACTAACCCTAAATGCACTCGACTCTAACCCAAAAGGCAATCCTGATCCTAAGCCTAACCCTAAACCTCGATTCTACCAACACAAACCCTAACCCTAACCCTCAGCTTAAATATAGTGGATTCTAGCCATAACTCTAACCCTAATGTGCTCGATTCTAAGTCTAACACTAAATCGTCAATCTCAACACTAACCCTAACTCTAAATGCACTCAGGTGTAACCCAAAAGGCAATCCTCACCCTACGCCTAACCCTAAACTTCGATTCTACCAACACAAACCCTAACCCTAATCCTAACCCTACCCCTACCCCTACCCCTAAATGCACTCTAACCCTACCCCTACCCCTTACACTAACCCTAACCCTAACGAATTCTAACCAAATCTCTAACCCTAATTGTGCTCGATTCTAACCCGAACACTAAATCGTCAATTTCAACACTATCCCTAACCCTACATGCACTCGACTCTAACCCAAAAGTCATTCCTAAACCCAACCCTAAACCTCGATTCTACCAACACAAACCTTAACCCTAATCCTAACCCTACTCCTACGCCTACCCCTAAATGCACTCTAAGCCATACCCTGATGAAAAGCAGACCACTAAAAATGTGCCTGATTCTAACCCTAACCCTAACCCTAAGCCTAACCTTAAGCTTAACCCTCGATTCTACGAAAGCGAACGCTAAACCTAACTCTAAACCTAGCACTATCCTTAAATGCTCTCGATTTTAACCCTGACGCTCAACCTAACCCTAACCCTAACGCTAACCCTAAATGCACTGAATTCTAAGCATAACTCTCACCCTAAATGTTCTCGATTCAAACCCTAGCACTAAATCGTCAATTTGAACACTAACCCAAAGCCTAAATACACTCGATTCTGATCCAAAATGCAATCCTGACCCTAAGCCTAAACCTAAACCTCGATTCTACCAACACAAACCTTAACCCTAATCCTAACCCTATCCCTTCCACTAGCCCTAAAAGCACTTTAACCCTAATCCTCACCCTAACGCTAACACTAAAACTGTGCTTGATTCTAAGCCTAACCCTCACCCTAAGCCTAACCCTAAGCCTAACCCTCGATTCTACGAAAGCTAACCCTAAACCTAACTCTAACCCTAGCACTATCCTTAATGCTCTCGATTCTAACCCTGACCCTAAACCTAACCCTAACCCTAACCCTAACCCTAAATGCACTGAATTCTAATCATAACTCTATCCCTAAATGTGCCTGATTCTAACGCTATAACTAAATCATCAATTTCAACACTAACCCTAAGCCCAAATGCTCTGAATTATGACCCCAAATGCTCTCCTGACCCTAAGCCTAACCCAAAACCTCGATTCTACCAGCACAAACCCTAACCCTAATCCTAACCCAACTCCTCCCCTACCCCTAAATACACTCAAACCCTGACCCTAACCCCAACCCTAACGCTAAAAATGCTCCTGATTCTAACCCTAATCCTAACCCTAACCCTCACCCGAACACTGACCCTCGATTCTACGAAAGCTAACCCTATACCTAACTCTAACCCTAACACTATCCTTAAATGTACTCGTTTCTAACCCTCACCCTAAACATAAACCTAACCCTATCCCTAATCCTAACCCTAAATGCACTGGATTCTAACCATAACTCTAACCCTAATGTGCTCGATTATAACCCTAACACTCAATCGTCAATCTCAACACTGAGACTAACCCTAAATGCACTCGACTCTAACCCAAAAGGCAATCCTGATCCTAAGTCTAACCCTAAACCTCGATTCTACCAACACAAACCCTAACCCTAACCCTCAGCTTAAATATAGTGGATTCTAGCCATAACTCTAACCCTAATGTGCTCGATTCTAAGTCTAACACTAAATCGTCAATCTCAACACTAACCCTAACTCTAAATGCACTCAGGTGTAACCCAAAAGGCAATCCTCACCCTACGCCTAACCCTAAACTTCGATTCTACCAACACAAACCCTAACCCTAATCCTAACCCTACCCCTACCCCTACCCCTTCCCCTAAATGCACTCTAACCCTACCCCTACCCCTTACACTAACCCTAACCCTAACGAATTCTAACCAAAACTCTAACCCTAATTGTGCTCGATTCTAACCCAAACACTAAATCGTCAATTTGAACATTTCCCTAACCCTAAATGCACTCGACTCTAACCCAAAAGTCATTCCTGACCCCAAGCCCAACCCTAAACCTCGATTCTACCAACACAAACCTGAACCCTAATCCTAACCCTACTCCTACGCTTACCCCTAAATGCACTCTCAGCCATACCCTGATGAAAAGCAGAGCACTAAAAATGTGCCTGATTCTAACCCTAACCCTAACCCTAAGCCTAACCTTAAGCTTAACCCTCGATTCTACGAAAGCGAACGCTAAACCTAACTCTAACCCTAGCACTATCCTTAAATGCTCTCGATTTTAACCCTGACGCTCACCCTAACCCTAACCCTAACGCTAACCCTAAATGCACTGAATTCTAAGCATAACTCTCACCCAAAATGTGCTCGATTGAAACCCTAACACTAAAACGTCAATTTGAACACTAACCCAAAGCCTCAATACACTCGATTCTGATCCAAAATGCAATCCTGACCCTAAGCCTAAACCTAAACCTCAATTCTCCCAACACAAACCTTAACCCTAATCCTAACCCTATCCCTTCCACTAGCCCTAAAAGCACTTTAACCCTAATCCTCACCCTAACGCTAACACTAAAACTGTGCCTGATTCTAACCCTAACCCTCACCCTAAGCCTAACCCTAAGCCTAACCCTCGATTCTACGAAAGCTAACCATCAACCTAACTCTAACCCTAGCACTATCCTTAAATGCTCTCAATTCTAACCCTGACCCTAAACCTAACCCTAACCCTAACCCTAAATGCACTGAATTCTAATCATAACTCTATCCCTAAATATGCCTGATTCTAACGCTATAACTAAATCATCAATTTCAACACTAACCCTAAGACCAAATGCTCTGAATTATGACCCCAAATGCTCTCCTGACCCTAAGCCTAAAACAAAACCTCGATTCTAACAACACAAACCCTAACCCTAATCCTAACCCAACTCCTCGCCTAGCCCTAAATGCGCTCAAACCCTGACCCTAACCCCAACCCTAACGCTAAAAATGCTCCTGATTCTAACCCTAATCCTAACCCTAACCCTCACCCGAACACTGACCCTCGATTCTACGAAAGCTAACCCTATACCTAACTCTAACCCTAGCACTATCTTTAAATGCACTCGATTCTAACCCTCACCCTAAACATAAACCTAACCCTATCCCTAATCCTCACCCTAAATGCACTGGATTCTAACCATAACTCTAACCCTAATGTGCTCGATTATAACCCTAACACTCAATCGTCAATCTCAACACTAAGACTAACCCTAAATGCACTCGACTCTAACCCAAAAGGCAATCCTGACCCTAAGCCTAACCCTAAACATCGATTCTACCAACACAAACCCTAACCCTAACCCTCAGCTTAAATATAGTGGATTCTAGCCATAACTCTAACCCTAATGTGCTCGATTCTAAGTCTAACACTAAATCGTCAATCTCAACACTAACCCTAACTCTAAATGCACTCAGGTGTAACCCAAAAGGCAATCCTCACCCTATGCCTAACCCTAAACTTCGATTCTACCAACACAAACCCTAACCCTAATCCTAACCCTACCCCTACCCCTACCCCTAAATGCACTCTAACCCTACCCCTACCCCTTACACTAACCCTAACCCTAACGAATTCTAACCAAATCTCTAACCCTAATTGTGCTCGATTCTAACCCGAACACTAAATCGTCAATTTCAACACTATCCCTAACCCTACATGCACTCGACTCTAACCCAAAAGTCATTCCTGACCCCAAGCCCAACCCTAAACCTCGATTCTACCAACACAAACCTTAACCCTAATCCTAACCCTACTCCTACGCCTACCCCTAAATGCACTCTAAGCCATACCCTGATGAAAAGCAGACCACTAAAAATGTGCCTGATTCTAACCCTAACCCTAACCCTAAGCCTAACCTTAAGCTTAACCCTCGATTCTACGAAAGCGAACGCTAAACCTAACTCTAAACCTAGCACTATCCTTAAATGCTCTCGATTTTAACCCTGACGCTCAACCTAACCCTAACCCTAACGCTAACCCTAAATGCACTGAATTCTAAGCATAACTCTCACCCTAAATGTTCTCGATTCAAACCCTAGCACTAAATCGTCAATTTGAACACTAACCCAAAGCCTAAATACACTCGATTCTGATCCAAAATGCAATCCTGACCCTAAGCCTAAACCTAAACCTCGATTCTACCAACACAAACCTTAACCCTAATCCTAACCCTATCCCTTCCACTAGCCCTAAAAGCACTTTAACCCTAATCCTCACCCTAACGCTAACACTAAAACTGTGCTTGATTCTAACCCTAACCCTCACCCTAAGCCTAACCCTAAGCCTAACCCTCGATTCTACGAAAGCTAACCCTAAACCTAACTCTAACCCTAGCACTATCCTTAATGCTCTCGATTCTAACCCTGACCCTAAACCTAACCCTAACCCTAACCCTAACCCTAAATGCACTGAATTCTAATCATAACTCTATCCCTAAATGTGCCTGATTCTAACGCTATAACTAAATCATCAATTTCAACACTAACCCTAAGCCCAAATGCTCTGAATTATGACCCCAAATGCTCTCCTGACCCTAAGCCTAACCCAAAACCTCGATTCTACCAGCACAAACCCTAACCCTAATCCTAACCCAACTCCTCCCCTACCCCTAAATACACTCAAACCCTGACCCTAACCCCAACCCTAACGCTAAAAATGCTCCTGATTCTAACCCTAATCCTAACCCTAACCCTCACCCGAACACTGACCCTCGATTCTACGAAAGCTAACCCTATACCTAACTCTAACCCTAACACTATCCTTAAATGTACTCGTTTCTAACCCTCACCCTAAACATAAACCTAACCCTATCCCTAATCCTCACCCTAAATGCACTGGATTCTAACCATAACTCTAACCCTAATGTGCTCGATTATAACCCTAACACTAAATCGTCAATCTCAACACTAAGCTTAACCCTAAATGCACTCGACTCTAACCCAAAAGGCAATCGTGACCCTAAGCCGAAGCCTAAACCTCTATTCTGCCAACACAAACCCTAACCCTAACCCTAAGCTTAAATATAGTGGATTCTAGCCATAACTCTAACCATAATGTGCTCGATTCTAAGTCTAACACTAAATCGTCAATCTCAACACTAACCCTAACTCTAAATGCACTCAGTTGTAACCCAAAAGGCAATCCTCACCCTACGCCTAACTCTAAACTTCGATTCTACCAACACAAACCCTAACCCTAATCCTAACCCTACCCCTACCCCTACCCCTACCCCTAAATGCACTCTAACCCTACCCCTACCCCTTACACTAACCCTAACCCTAACGAATTCTAACCAAAACTCTAACCCTAATTGTGCTCGATTCTAACCCAAACACTAAATCGTCAATTTGAACATTTCCCTAACCCTAAATGCACTCGACTCTAACCCAAAAGTCATTCCTGACCCCAAGCCCAACCCTAAACCTCGATTCTACCAACACAAACCTGAACCCTAATCCTAACCCTACTCCTACGCTTACCCCTAAATGCACTCTCAGCCATACCCTGATGAAAAGCAGAGCACTAAAAATGTGCCTGATTCTAACCCTAACCCTAACCCTAAGCCTAACCTTAAGCTTAACCCTCGATTCTACGAAAGCGAACGCTAAACCTAACTCTAACCCTAGCACTATCCTTAAATGCTCTCGATTTTAACCCTGACGCTCACCCTAACCCTAACCCTAACGCTAACCCTAAATGCACTGAATTCTAAGCATAACTCTCACCCAAAATGTGCTCGATTGAAACCCTAACACTAAAACGTCAATTTGAACACTAACCCAAAGCCTAAATACACTCGATTCTGATCCAAAATGCAATCCTGACCCTAAGCCTAAACCTAAACCTCAATTCTCCCAACACAAACCTTAACCCTAATCCTAACCCTATCCCTTCCACTAGCCCTAAAAGCACTTTAACCCTAATCCTCACCCTAACGCTAACACTAAAACTGTGCCTGATTCTAACCCTAACCCTCACCCTAAGCCTAACCCTAAGCCTAACCCTCGATTCTACGAAAGCTAACCCTCAACCTAACTCTAACCCTAGCACTATCCTTAAATGCTCTCAATTCTAACCCTGACCCTAAACCTAACCCTAACCCTAACCCTAAATGCACTGAATTCTAATCATAACTCTATCCCTAAATGTGCCTCATTCTAACGCTATAACTAAATCATCAATTTCAACACTAACCCTAAGACGAAATGCTCTGAATTATGACCCCAAATGCTCTCCTGACCCTAAGCCTAAAACAAAACCTCGATTCTAACAACACAAACCCTAACCCTAATCCTAACCCAACTCCTCGCCTAGCCCTAAATGCGCTCAAACCCTGACCCTAACCCCAACCCTAACGCTAAAAATGCTCCTGATTCTAACCCTAATCCTAACCCTAACCCTCACCCGAACACTGACCCTCGATTCTACGAAAGCTAACCCTATACCTAACTCTAACCCTAGCACTATCTTTAAATGCACTCGATTCTAACCCTCACCCTAAACATAAACCTAACCCTATCCCTAATCCTAACCCTAAATGCACTGGATTCTAACCATAACTCTAACCCTAATGTGCTCGATTATAACCCTAACACTCAATCGTAAATCTCAACACTATCCCTAACCCTACATGCACTCGACTCTAACCCAAAAGTCATTCCTGACCCCAAGCCCAACCCTAAACCTCGATTCTACCAACACAAACCTTAACCCTAATCCTAACCCTACTCCTACGCCTACCCCTAAATGCACTCTAAGAAATACCCTGATGAAAAGCAGACCACTAAAAATGTGCCTGATACTAACCCTAACCCTAACCCTAAGCCTAACCTTAAGCTTAACCCTCGATTCTACGAAAGCGAACGCTAAACCTAACTCTAAACCTAGCACTATCCTTAAATGCTCTCGATTTTAACCCTGACGCTCAACCTAACCCTAACCCTAACGCTAACCCTAAATGCACTGAATTCTAAGCATAACTCTCACCCTAAATGTTCTCGATTCAAACCCTAGCACTAAATCGTCAATTTGAACACTAACCCAAAGCCTAAATACACTCGATTCTGATCCAAAATGCAATCCTGACCCTAAGCCTAAACCTAAACCTCGATTCTACCAACACAAACCTTAACCCTAATCCTAACCCTATCCTTTCCACTAGCCCTAAAAGCACTTTTACCCTAATCGTCACCCTAACGCTAACACTAAAACTGTGCTTGATTCTGGCCCTAACCCTCACCCTAAGCCTAACCCTAAGCCTAACCCTCGATTCTACGAAAGCTAACCCTCAACCTAACTCCAACCCTAGCACTATCCTTAATGCTCTCGATTCTAACCCTGACCCTAAACCTAACCCTAACCCTAACCCTACCCTAACCCTAAATGCACTGAATTCTAATCATAACTCTATCCCTAAATGTGCCTGATTCTAACGCTATAACTAAATCATCAATTTCAACACTAACCCTAAGACCAAATGCTCTGAATTATGACCCCAAATGCTCTCCTGACCCTAAGCCTAACCCAAAACCTCGATTCTACCAACACAAACCCTAACCCTAATCCTAACCAAACTCCTCCCCTAGCCCTAAATGCGCTCAAACCCTGACCCTAACCCCAACCCTAACGCTAAAAATGCTCCTGATTCTAACCCTAATCCTAACCCTAACCCTCACCCGAACACTGATGCTCGATTCTACGAAAGCTAACCCTATACCTAACTCTAACCCTAGCACTATCCTTAAATGCACTCGATTTTAACACTCACCCTAAACATAAACCTAACCCTATCCCTAATCCTAACCCTAAATGCACTGGATTCTAACCATAACTCTAACCCTAATGTGCTCGATTATAACCCTAACACTCAATCGTCATTCTCAACACTAAGCCTATTCCTAAATGCACTCGACTCTAACCCAAAAGGCAATCCTGACCCTTAGTCTAACCCTAAACCTCGATTCTACCAACACAAACCCTAACCCTAACCCTCAGCTTAAATATAGTGGATTCTAGCCATAACTCTAACCCTAATGTGCTCGATTCTAAGTCTAACACTAAATCGTCAATCTCAACACTAACCCTAACTCTAAATGCACTCAGGTGTAACCCAAAAGGCAATCTTCGCCCTACGCCTAACCCTAAACTTCGATTCTATCAACACAAACCCTAACCCTAATCCTAACCCTACACCTACCTCTACCCCTAAATGCACTCTAACCCTACCCCTACCCCTTACACTAACCCTAACCCTAACGAATTCTAACCAAAACTCTAACCCTAAATGTGCTCGATTCTAACCCGAACACTAAATCGTCAATTTCCACACTATCCCTAACCCTAAATGCACTCGACTCTAACCCAAAAGTCATTCCTGACCCCAAGCCCAACCCTAACCCTCGATTCTACCAACACAAACCTTAACCCTAATCCTAACCCTATCCCTTCCACTAGCCCTAAAAGCACTTTAACCCTAATCCTCACCCTAACGCTAACACTAAAACTGTGCTTGATTCTAACCCTAACCCTCACCCTAAGCCTAACCCTAAGCCTGACCCTCGATTCTACGAAAGCTAACCCTCAACCTAACTCTAACCCTACCACTATCCTTAATGCTCTCGATTCTAACCCTGACCCTAACCCTAACCCTCACCCTAACCCTAAATGCACTGAATTCTAATCATAACTCTATCCCTAAATGTGCCTGATTCTAACGCTGTAACCAAATCATCAATTTCAACACTAACCCTAAGCCCAAATGCTCTGAATTATGACCCCAAATGCTCTCCTGACCCTAAGCCTAAACCTAATCCTCGATTCTACCAACACAAACCTTAACCCTAATCCTAACCCCACCCCTACAACTAGCCCTAAAAGCACTTTAACCCTAATCCTCACCCTAACGCTAACACTAAAACTGTGCTTGATTCTAACCCTAACCCTCATCCTAAGCTTAACCCTAAGCCTAACCCTCGATTCTACGACATGTAACCCTAAACCTAACTCTAACCCTAGCACTATCCTTAAATGCTCTCAATTCTAACCCTGATCCTAAACCTAACCCCAACCCTAACCTTAACCCTAAACCTAACCCTAAATGTACTTAATCCTAACCATAACTCTATCCCGAAATGTGCTTCAATCTAACGCAAAAACAAAATCATCAATTTCAACACTAACCCTAAGCCAAAATGCTCTGAATTATGACCCCAAATGCTCTCCTGACCCTAAGCCTAACCCAAAACCTCGATTCTACCAACACAAAACCTAACCCTAATCCTAACCCAACTGCTCCTCTACCGCTCAGTGCACTCAAACCCTGACCCTAACCCCAACCCTAACGCTAAAAATGCTCCTGATTCTAACCCTAATCCTAACCCTAACCCTCACCCGAACACTGACCCTCGATTCTACGAAAGCTAACCCTCCACCTAACTCTGACCCTAACACTATCCTTAAATGCACTCGATTCTAACCCTCACCTTAACATAAACCTAACCCTATCCCTAATCCTCACCCTAAATGCACTGGATTCTAACCACAACTCTAACCCTAATGTGCTCGATTATAACCCTAACACTAAATCGTCAATCTCAACACTAAGCCTAACCCTAAATGCACTCGACTCTAACCCAAAAGGCAATCCTGACCCTAAGCTTAACCCTAAACCTCGATTCAACCAACACAAACCCTAACCCTAACCCTAAGCTTAAATATAGTGGATTCAGCCATAACTCTAACCATAATGTGCTCGATTCTAAGTCTAACACTAAATCGTCAATCTCAACACTAACCCTAACTCTAAATGCACTCAGTTGTAACCCAAAAGGCAATCCTCACCCTACGCCTAACCCTAAACTTCGATTCTACCAACACAAACCCTAAGCCCAATCCTAACCCTACCCCTACCCCTACCCCTAAATGCACTCTAACCCTACCCCTACCCCTTACACTAACCCTAACCCTAACGAATTCTATCCAAAACTCTAACCCTAAATGTGCTCGATTTTAACCCAAACACTAAATCGTCAATTTCAACACTATCCCTAAAACTAAATGCACTCGACTCTAACCCAAAAGTCATTCCTGACCCCAAGCCCAACCCTAAACCTCCATTCTACCAACACAAACCTTAACCCTAATCCTAACCGTACTCCTACGCCTACCCCTAAATGCACTCTAAGCCATACCCTGATGAAAACAGACCACTAAAAATGTGCCTGATTCTAACCCTAACCCTAACCCTAAGCCTAACCCTTAGCCTAACCCTCGATTTTACGACAGGTAACCCTAAACCTAACTCTAACCCTAGCACTATCCTTAATGCTCTCGATTCTAACCCTGACCCTAAACCTAACCCTAACCCTAACCCTAACCCTAAATGCACTGAATTCGAATCATAACTCTATCCCTAAATGTGCCTGATTCTAACGCTATAACTAAATCATCAATTTCAACACTAACCCTAAGCCCAAATGCTCTGAATTATGACCCCAAATGCTCTCCTGACCCTAAGCCTAACCCAAAACCTCGATTCTACCAGCACAAACCCTAACCCTAATCCTAACCCAACTCCTCCCCTACCCCTAAATACACTCAAACCCTGACCCTAACCCCAACCCTAACGCTAAAAATGCTCCTGATTCTAACCCTAATCCTAACCCTAACCCTCAACCGAACACTGACCCTCAATTCTACGAAAGCTAACCCTCCACCTAACACTAACCCTAACACTATCCTTAAATGCACTCGATTCTAACCCTCGCCTTAACATAAACCTAACCCTATCCCTAATCCTCACCCTAAGTGCACTGGATTCTAACCATAACTCTAACCCTAATGTGCTCGATTATAACCCTAACACTAAATCGTCAATCTCAACACTAAGCCTAACCCTAAACCTCGATTCTACCAACACAACCCTTAACCCTAGTCCTAACCCTATCCCTTCCCCTAGCCCTAAAAGCACTTTAACCCTAATCCTCACCCTAACGCTAACACTAAAACTGTGCTTGATTCTAACCCTAACCCTCACCGTAAGCCTAACCCTAAGCCTAACCCTCGATTCTACGAAAGCTAACCCTAAACCTAACTCTAACCCTAGCACTATCCTTAATGCTCTCGATTCTAACCCTGACCCTAAACCTAACCCTAACCCTAACCCTAACCCTAAATGCACTGAATTCTAATCATAACTCTATCCCTAAATGTGCCTGATTCTAACGCTATAACTAAATCATCAATTTCAACACTAACCCTAAGCCCAAATGCTCTGAATTATGACCCCAAATGCTCTCCTGACCCTAAGCCTAACCCAAAACCTCGATTCTACCAGCACAAACCCTAACCCTAATCCTAACCCAACTCCTCCCCTACCGCTAAATACACTCAAACCCTGACCCTAACCCCAACCCTAACGCTAAAAATGCTCCTGATTCTAACCCTAATCCTAACCCTAACCCTCACCCGAACACTGACCCTCGATTCTACGAAAGCTAACCCTATACCTAACTCTAACCCTAACACTATCCTTAAGTGTACTCGTTTCTAACCCTCACCCTAAACATAAACCTAACCCTATCCCTAATCCTCACCCTAAATGCACTGGATTCTAACCATAACTCTAACCCTAATGTGCTCGATTATAACCCTAACACTCAATCGTCAATCTCAACACTAAGACTAACCCTAAATGCACTCGACTCTAACCCAAAAGGCAATCGTGACCCTAAGCCTAAGCCTAAACCTCTATTCTGCCAACACTAACCCTAACCCTAACCCTAAGCTTAAATATAGTGGATTCTAGCCATAACTCTAACCATAATGTGCTCGATTCTAAGTCTAACACTAAATCGTCAATCTCAACACTAACCCTAACTCTAAATGCACTCAGTTGTAACCCAAAAGGCAATCCTCACCCTACGCCTAACCATGAACTTCGATTCTACCAACACAAACCCTAACCCTAATCCTAACCCTACCCCTACCCCTACCCCTACCCCTAAATGCACTCTAACCCTACCCCTACCCCTTACACTAACCCTAACCCTAACGAATTCTAACCAAAACTCTAACCCTAATTGTGCTCGATTCTAACCCAAACACTAAATCGTCAATTTGAACATTTCCCTAACCCTAAATGCACTCGACTCTAACCCAAAAGTCATTCCTGACCCCAAGCCCAACCCTAAACCTCGATTCTACCAACACAAACCTGAACCCTAATCCTAACCCTACTCCTACGCCTACCCCTAAATGCACTCTCAGCCATAACCTGATGAAAAGCAGACCACTAAAAATGTGCCTGATTCTAACCCTAACCCTAACCCTAAGCCTAACCTTAAGCTTAACCCTCGATTCTACGAAAGCGAACGCTAAACCTAACTCTAACCCTAGCACTATCCTTAAATGCTCTCGATTTTAACCCTGACGCTCACCCTAACCCTAACCCTAACGCTAACCCTAAATGCACTGAATTCTAAGCATAACTCTCACCCCAAATGTGCTCGATTGAAACCCTAACACTAAAACGTCAATTTGAACACTAACCCAAAGCCTAAATACACTCGATTCTGATCCAAAATGCAATCCTGACCCTAAGCCTAAACCTAAACCTCAATTCTCCCAACACAAACCTTAACCCTAATCCTAACCCTATCCCTTCCACTAGCCCTAAAAGCACTTTAACCCTAATCCTCACCCTAACGCTAACACTAAAACTGTGCCTGATTCTAACCCTAACCCTCACCCTAAGCCTAACCCTAAGCCTAACCCTCGATTCTACGAAAGCTAACCCTAAACCTAACTCTAACCCTAGCACTATCCTTAATGCTCTCGATTCTAACCCTGACCCTAAACCTAACCCTAACCCTAACCCTAACCCTAAATGCACTGAATTCTAATCATAACTCTATCCCTAAATGTGCCTGATTCTAACGCTATAACTAAATCATCAATTTCAACACTAACCCTAAGCCCAAATGCTCTGAATTATGACCCCAAATGCTCTCCTGACCCTAAGCCTAACCCAAAACCTCGATTCTACCAGCACAAACCCTAACCCTAATCCTAACCCAACTCCTCCCCTACCTCTAAATACACTCAAACCCTGACCCTAACCCCAACCCTAACGCTAAAAATGCTCCTGATTCTAACCCTAATCCTAACCCTAACCCTCACCCGAACACTGACCCTCGATTCTACGAAAGCTAACCCTATACCTAACTCTAACCCTAACACTATCCTTAAATGTACTCGTTTCTAACCCTCACCCTAAACATAAACCTAACCCTATCCCTAATCCTCACCCTAAATGCACTGGATTCTAACCATAACTCTAACCCTAATGTGCTCGATTATAACCCTAACACTCAATCGTCAATCTCAACACTGAGACTAACCCTAAATGCACTCGACTCTAACCCAAAAGGCAATCCTGATCCTAAGCCTAACCCTAAACCTCGATTCTACCAACACAAACCCTAACCCTAACCCTCAGCTTAAATATAGTGGATTCTAGCCATAACTCTAACCCTAATGTGCTCGATTCTAAGTCTAACACTAAATCGTCAATCTCAACACTAACCCTAACTCTAAATGCACTCAGGTGTAACCCAAAAGGCAATCCTCACCCTACGCCTAACCCTAAACTTCGATTCTACCAACACAAACCCTAACCCTAATCCTAACCCTACCCCTACGCCTACCCCTTCCCCTAAATGCACTCTAACCCTACCCCTACCCCTTACACTAACCCTAACCCTAACGAATTCTAACCAAAACTCTAACCCTAATTGTGCTCGATTCTAACCCAAACACTAAATCGTCAATTTGAACATTTCCCTAACCCTAAATGCACTCGACTCTAACCCAAAAGTCATTCCTGACCCCAAGCCCAACCCTAAACCTCGATTCTACCAACACAAACCTGAACCCTAATCCTAACCCTACTCCTACGCTTACCCCTAAATGCACTCTCAGCCATACCCTGATGAAAAGCAGACCACTAAAAATGTGCCTGATTCTAACCCTAACCCTAACCCTAAGCCTAACCTTAAGCTTAACCCTCGATTCTACGAAAGCGAACGCTAAACCTAACTCTAACCCTAGCACTATCCTTAAATGCTCTCGATTTTAACCCTGACGCTCACCCTAACCCTAACCCTAACGCTAACCCTAAATGCACTGAATTCTAAGCATAACTCTCACCCAAAATGTGCTCGATTGAAACCCTAACACTAAAACGTCAATTTGAACACTAACCCAAAGCCTAAATACACTCGATTCTGATACAAAATGCAATCCTGACCCTAAGCCTAAACCTAAACCTCAATTCTCCCAACACAAACCTTAACCCTAATCCTAACCCTATCCCTTCCACTAGCCCTAAAAGCACTTTAACCCTAATCCTCACCCTAACGCTAACACTAAAACTGTGCCTGATTCTAACCCTAACCCTCACCCTAAGCCTAACCCTAAGCCTAACCCTCGATTCTACGAAAGCTAACCCTCAACCTAACTCTAACCCTAGCACTATCCTTAAATGCTCTCAATTCTAACCCTGACCCTAACCCTAACCCTAACCCTAACCCTAAATGCACTGAATTCTAATCATAACTCTATCCCTAAATGTGCCTGATTCTAACGCTATAACTAAATCATCAATTTCAACACTAACCCTAAGACCAAATGCTCTGAATTATGACCCCAAATGCTCTCCCGACCCTAAGCCTAAAACAAAACCTCGATTCTAACAACACAAACCCTAACCCTAATCCTAACCCAACTCCTCGCCTAGCCCTAAATGCGCTCAAACCCTGACCCTAACCCCAACCCTAACGCTAAAAATGCTCCTGATTCTAACCCTAATCCTAACCCTAACCCTCACCCGAACACTGACCCTCGATTCTACGAAAGCTAACCCTATACCTAACTCTAACCCTAGCACTATCTTTAAATGCACTCGATTCTAACCCTCACCCTAAACATAAACCTAACCCTATCCCTAATCCTCACCCTAAATGCACTGGATTCTAACCATAACTCTAACCCTAATGTGCTCGATTATAACCCTAACACTCAATCGTCAATCTCAACACTAAGACTAACCCTAAATGCACTCGACTCTAACCCAAAAGGCAATCCTGACCCTAAGCCTAACCCTAAACCTCGATTCTACCAACACAAACCCTAACCCTAACCCTCAGCTTAAATATAGTGGATTCTAGCCATAACTCTAACCCTAATGTGCTCGATTCTAAGTCTAACACTAAATCGTCAATCTCAACACTAACCCTAACTCTAAATGCACTCAGGTGTAACCCAAAAGGCAATCCTCACCCTACGCCTAACCCTAAACTTCGATTCTACCAACACAAACCCTAACCCTAATCCTAACCCTACCCCTACCCCTACCCCTAAATGCACTCTAACCCTACCCCTACCCCTTACACTAACCCTAACCCTAACGAATTCTAACCAAATCTCTAACCCTAATTGTGCTCGATTCTAACCCAAACACTAAATCGTCAATTTCAACACTATCCCTAACCCTACATGCACTCGACTCTAACCCAAAAGTCATTCCTGACCCCAAGCCCAACCCTAAACCTCGATTCTACCAACACAAACCTTAACCCTAATCCTAACCCTACTCCTACGCCTACCCCTAAATGCACTCTAAGCCATACCCTGATGAAAAGCAGACCACTAAAAATGTGCCTGATTCTAACCCTAACCCTAACCCTAAGCCTAACCTTAAGCTTAACCCTCGATTCTACGAAAGCGAACGCTAAACCTAACTCTAAACCTAGCACTATCCTTAAATGCTCTCGATTTTAACCCTGACGCTCAACCTAACCCTAACCCTAACGCTAACCCTAAATGCACTGAATTCTAAGCATAACTCTCACCCTAAATGTTCTCGATTCAAACCCTAGCACTAAATCGTCAATTTGAACACTAACCCAAAGCCTAAATACACTCGATTCTGATCCAAAATGCAATCCTGACCCTAAGCCTAAACCTAAACCTCGATTCTACCAACACAAACCTTAACCCTAATCCTAACCCTATCCCTTCCACTAGCCCTAAAAGCACTTTAACCCTAATCCTCACCCTAACGCTAACACTAAAACTGTGCTTGATTCTAACCCTAACCGTCACCCTAAGCCTAACCCTAAGCCTAACCCTCGATTCTACGAAAGCTAACCCTAAACCTAACTCTAACCCTAGCACTATCCTTAATGCTCTCGATTCTAACCCTGACCCTAACCCTAACCCTAACCCTAACCCTAAATGCACTGAATTCTAATCATAACTCTATCCCTAAATGTGCCTGATTCTAACGCTATAACTAAATCATCAATTTCAACACTAACCCTAAGCCCAAATGCTCTGAATTATGACCCCAAATGCTCTCCTGACCCTAAGCCTAACCCAAAACCTCGATTCTACCAGCACAAACCCTAACCCTAATCCTAACCCAACTCCTCCCCTACCTCTAAATACACTCAAACCCTGACCCTAACCCCAACCCTAACGCTAAAAATGCTCCTGATTCTAACCCTAATCCTAACCCTAACCCTCACCCGAACACTGACCCTCGATTCTACGAAAGCTAACCCTATACCTAACTCTAACCCTAACACTATCCTTAAATGTACTCGTTTCTAACCCTCACCCTAAACATAAACCTAACCCTATCCCTAATCCTACCCTAAATGCACTGGATTCTAACCATAACTCTAACCCTAATGTGCTCGATTATAACCCTAACACTAAATCGTCAATCTCAACACTAAGCTTAACCCTAAATGCACTCGACTCTAACCCAAAAGGCAATCGTGACCCTAAGCCGAAGCCTAAACCTCTATTCTGCCAACACAAACCCTAACCCTAACCCTAAGCTTAAATATAGTGGATTCTAGCCATAACTCTAACCCTAATGTGCTCGATTCTAAGTCTAACACTAAATCGTCAATCTCAACACTAACCCTAACTCTAAATGCACTCAGTTGTAACCCAAAAGGCAATCCTCACCCTACGCCTAACTCTAAACTTCGATTCTACCAACACAAACCCTAACCCTAATCCTAACCCTACCCCTACCCCTACCCCTACCCCTAAATGCACTCTAACCCTACCCCTACCCCTTACACTAACCCTAACCCTAACGAATTCTAACCAAAACTCTAACCCTAATTGTGCTCGATTCTAACCCAAACACTAAATCGTCAATTTGAATATTTCCCTAACCCTAAATGCACTCGACTCTAACCCAAAAGTCATTCCTGACCCCAAGCCCAACCCTAAACCTCGATTCTACCAACACAAACCTGAACCCTAATCCTAACCCTACTCCTACGCTTACCCCTAAATGCACTCTCAGCCATACCCTGATGAAAAGCAGAGCACTAAAAATGTGCCTGATTCTAACCCTAACCCTAACCCTAAGCCTAACCTTAAGCTTAACCCTCGATTCTACGAAAGCGAACGCTAAACCTAACTCTAACCCTAGCACTATCCTTAAATGCTCTCGATTTTAACCCTGACGCTCACCCTAACCCTAACCCTAACGCTAACCCTAAATGCACTGAATTCTAAGCATAACTCTCACCCAAAATGTGCTCGATTGAAACCCTAACACTAAAACGTCAATTTGAACACTAACCCAAAGCCTAAATACACTCGATTCTGATCCAAAATGCAATCCTGACCCTAAGCCTAAACCTAAACCTCAATTCTCCCAACACAAACCTTAACCCTAATCCTAACCCTATCCCTTCCACTAGCCCTAAAAGCACTTTAACCCTAATCCTCACCCTAACGCTATCACTAAAACTGTGCCTGATTCTAACCCTAACCCTCACCCTAAGCCTAACCCTAAGCCTAACCCTCGATTCTACGAAAGCTAACCCTCAACCTAACTCTAACCCTAGCACTATCCTTAAATGCTCTCAATTCTAACCCTGACCCTAAACCTAACCCTAACCCTAACCCTAACCCTAAATGCACTGAATTCTAATCATAACTCTATCCCTAAATGTGCCTCATTCTAACGCTATAACTAAATCATCAATTTCAACACTAACCCTAAGACGAAATGCTCTGAATTATGACCCCAAATGCTCTCCTGACCCTAAGCCTAAAACAAAACCTCGATTCTAACAACACAAACCCTAACCCTAATCCTAACCCAACTCCTCGCCTAGCCCTAAATGCGCTCAAACCCTGACCCTAACCCCAACCCTAACGCTAAAAATGCTCCTGATTCTAACCCTAATCCTAACCCTAACCCTCACCCGAACACTGACCCTCGATTCTACGAAAGCTAACCCTATACCTAACTCTAACCCTAGCACTATCTTTAAATGCACTCGATTCTAACCCTCACCCTAAACATAAACCTAACCCTATCCCTAATCCTCACCCTAAATGCACTGGATTCTAACCATAACTCTAACCCTAATGTGCTCGATTATAACCCTAACACTCAATCGTCAATCTCAACACTATCCCTAACCCTACATGCACTCGACTCTAACCCAAAAGTCATTCCTGACCCCAAGCCCAACCCTAAACCTCGATTCTACCAACACAAACCTTAACCCTAATCCTAACCCTACTCCTACGCCTACCCCTAAATGCACTCTAAGAAATACCCTGATGAAAAGCAGACCACTAAAAATGTGCCTGATACTAACCCTAACCCTAACCCTAAGCCTAACCTTAAGCTTAACCCTCGATTCTACGAAAGCGAACGCTAAACCTAACTCTAAACCTAGCACTATCCTTAAATGCTCTCGATTTTAACCCTGACGCTCAACCTAACCCTAACCCTAACGCTAACCCTAAATGCACTGAATTCTAAGCATAACTCTCACCCTAAATGTTCTCGATTCAAACCCTAGCACTAAATCGTCAATTTGAACACTAACCCAAAGCCTAAATACACTCGATTCTGATCCAAAATGCAATCCTGACCCTAAGCCTAAACCTAAACCTCGATTCTACCAACACAAACCTTAACCCTAATCCTAACCCTATCCTTTCCACTAGCCCTAAAAGCACTTTTACCCTAATCGTCACCCTAACGCTAACACTAAAACTGTGCTTGATTCTGGCCCTAACCCTCACCCTAAGCCTAACCCTAAGCCTAACCCTCGATTCTACGAAAGCTAACCTTCAACCTAACTCTAACCTTAGCACTATCCTTAATGCTCTCGATTCTAACCCTGACCCTAAACCTAACCCTAACCCTAACCCTAACATTAAATGCACTGAATTCTAATCATAACTCTATCCCTAAATGTGCCTGATTCTAACGCTATAACTAAATCATCAATTTCAACACTAACCCTAAGACCAAATGCTCTGAATTATGACCCCAAATGCTCTCCTGACCCTAAGCCTAACCCAAAACCTCGATTCTACCAACACAAACCCTAACCCTAATCCTAACCAAACTCCTCCCCTAGCCCTAAATGCGCTCAAACCCTGACCCTAACCCCAACCCTAACGCTAAAAATGCTCCTGATTCTAACCCTAATCCTAACCCTAACCCTCACCCGAACACTGACGCTCGATTCTACGAAAGCTAACCCTATACCTAACTCTAACCCTAGCACTATCCTTAAATGCACTCGATTTTAACCCTCACCCTAAACATAAACCTAACCCTATCCCTAATCCTAACCCTAAATGCACTGGATTCTAACCATAACTCTAACCCTAATGTGCTCGATTATAACCCTAACACTCAATCGTCATTCTCAACACTAAGCCTATTCCTAAATGCACTCGACTCTAACCCAAAAGGCAATCCTGACCCTTAGTCTAACCCTAAACCTCGATTCTACCAACACAAACCCTAACCCTAACCCTCAGCTTAAATATAGTGGATTCTAGCCATAACTCTAACCCTAATGTGCTCGATTCTAAGTCTAACACTAAATCGTCAATCTCAACACTAACCCTAACTCTAAATGCACTCAGGTGTAACCCAAAAGGCAATCTTCGCCCTACGCCTAACCCTAAACTTCGATTCTATCAACACAAACCCTAACCCTAATCCTAACCCTACACCTACCTCTACCCCTAAATGCACTCTAACCCTACCCCTACCCCTTACACTAACCCTAACCCTAACGAATTCTAACCAAAACTCTAACCCTAAATGTGCTCGATTCTAACCCGAACACTAAATCGTCAATTTCAACACTATCCCTAACCCTAAATGCACTCGACTCTAACCCAAAAGTCATTCCTGACCCCAAGCCCAACCCTAACCCTCGATTCTACCAACACAAACCTTAACCCTAATCCTAACCCTATCCCTTCCACTAGCCCTAAAAGCACTTTAACCCTAATCCTCACCCTAACGCTAACACTAAAACTGTGCTTGATTCTAACCCTAACCCTCACCCTAAGCCTAACCCTAAGCCTGACCCTCGATTCTACGAAAGCTAACCCTCAACCTAACTCTAACCCTAGCACTATCCTTATTGCTCTCGATTCTAACCCTGACCCTAAACCTAACCCTCACCCTAACCCTAAATGCACTGAATTCTAATCATAACTCTATCCCTAAATGTGCCTGATTCTAACGCTGTAACCAAATCATCAATTGCAACACTAACCCTAAGCCCAAATGCTCTGAATTATGACCCCAAATGCTCTCCTGACCCTAAGCCTAAACCTAATCCTCGATTCTGCCAACACAAACCTTAACCCTAATACTAACGCTACCCCTACAACTAGCCCTAAAAGCACTTTAACCCTAATCCTCACCCTAACGCTAACACTAAAACTGTGCTTGATTCTAACCCTAACCCTCACCCTAAGCCTAACCCTAAGCCTAAACCTCGATTCTACGACATGTAACCCTAAACCTAACTCTAACCCTAGCACTATCCTTAAATGCTCTCAATTCTAACCCTGATCCTAAACCTAACCCCAACCCTAACCTTAACCCTAAAGCTAACCCTAAATGTACTTAATCCTAACCATAACTCTATCCCGAAATGTGCTTCAATCTAACGCTAAAACAAAATCATCAATTTCAACACTAACCCTAAGCCAAAATGCTCTGAATTATGACCCCAAATGCTCTCCTGACCCTAAGCCTAACCCAAAACCTCGATTCTACCAACACAAAACCTAACCCTAATCCTAACCCAACTGCTCCTCTAACCCTCAGTGCACTCAAACCCTGACCCTAACCCCAACCCTAACGCTAAAAATGCTCCTGATTCTAACCCTAATCCTAACCCTAACCCTCACCCGAACACTGACCCTCGATTCTACGAAAGCTAACCCTCCACCTAACTCTGACCCTAACACTATCCTTAAATGCACTCGATTCTAACCCTCACCTTAACATAAACCTAACCCTATCCCTAATCCTCACCCTAAATGCACTGGATTCTGACCATAACTCTAACCCTAATGTGCTCGATTATAACCCTAACACTAAATCGTCAATCTCAACACTAAGCCTAACCTTAAATGCACTCGACTCTAACCCAAAAGGCAATCCTGACCCTAAGCTTAACCCTAAACCTCGATTCTACCAACACAAACCCTAACCCTAACCCTAAGCTTAAATATAGTGGATTCAGCCATAACTCTAACCATAATGTGCTCGATTCTAAGTCTAACAATAAATCGTCAATCTCAACATTAACCCTAACTCTAAATGCACTCAGTTGTAACCCAAAAGTCAATCCTCACCGTACGCCTAACCCTAAACTTCGATTCTACCAACACAAACCCTAAGCCCAATCCTAACCCTACCCCTACCCCTACCCCTAAATGCACTCTAACCCTACCCCTACCCCTTACACTAACCCTAACTCTAACGAATTCTATCCAAAACTCTAACCCTAAATGTGCTCGATTTTAACCCAAACACTAAATCGTCAATTTCAACACTATCCCTAAAACTAAATGCACTCGACTCTAACCCAAAAGTCATTCCTGACCCCAAGCCCAACCCTAAACCTCGATTCTACCAACACAAACCTTAACCCTAATCCTAACCCTACTCCTACGCCTACCCCGAAATGCACTCTCAGCCATACCCTGATGAAAACAGACCACTAAAAATGTGCCTGATTCTAACCCTAACCCTAACCCTAAGCCTAACCCTAAGCCTAACCCTCGATTCTACGACAGGTAACCCTAAACCTAACTCTAACCCTAGCACTATCCTTAATGCTCTCGATTCTAACCCTGACCCTAAACCTAACCCTAACCCTAACCCTAACCCTAAATGCACTGAATTCTAATCATAACTCTATCTCTAAATGTGCCTGATTCTAACGCTATAACTAAATCATCAATTTCAACACTAACCCTAAGCCCAAATGCTCTGAATTATGACCCCAAATGCTCTCCTGACCCTAAGCCTAACCCAAAACCTCGATTCTACCAGCACAAACCCTAACCCTAATCCTAACCCAACTCCTCCCCTACCCCTAAATACACTCAAACCCTGACCCTAACCCCAACCCTAACGCTAAAAATGCTCCTGATTCTAACCCTAATCCTAAACCTAACCCTCACCCGAACACTGACCCTCGATTCTACGAAAGCTAACCCTCCACCTAACTCTGACCCTAACACTATCCTTAAATGCACTCGATTCTAACCCTCACCTTAACATAAACCTAACCATATCCCTAATCCTCACCCTAAATGCACTGGATTCTAACCATAACTCTAACCCTAATGTGCTCGATTATAACCCTAACACTCAATCGTCAATCTCAACACTAAGACTAACCCTAAATGCACTCGACTCTAACCCAAAAGGCAATCCTGACCCTAAGCCTAACCCTAAACCTCGATTCTACCAACACAAACCCTAACCCTAACCCTCAGCTTAAATATAGTGGATTCTAGCCATAACTCTAACCCTAATGTGCTCGATTCTAAGTCTAACACTAAATCGTCAATCTCAACACTAACCCTAACTCTAAATGCACTCAGGTGTAACCCAAAAGGCAATCCTCACCCTACGCCTAACCCTAAACTTCGATTCTACCAACACAAACCCTAACCCTAATCCTAACCCTACCCCTACCCCTACCCCTAAATGCACTCTGACCCTACCCCTACCCCTTACACTAACCCTAACCCTAACGAATTCTAACCAAATCTCTAACCCTAATTGTGCTCGATTCTAACCCGAACACTAAATCGTCAATTTCAACACTATCCCTAACCCTACATGCACTCGACTCTAACCCAAAAGTCATTCCTGACCCCAAGCCCAACCCTAAACCTCGATTCTACCAACACAAACCTTAACCCTAATCCTAACCCTACTCCTACGCCTACCCCTAAATGCACTCTAAGTCATACCCTGATGAAAAGCAGACCACTAAAAATGTGCCTGATTCTAACCCTAACCCTAACCCTAAGCCTAACCTTAAGCTTAACCCTCGATTCTACGAAAGCGAACGCTAAACCTAACTCTAAACCTAGCACTATCCTTAAATGCTCTCGATTTTAACCCTGACGCTCAACCTAACCCTAACCCTAACGCTAACCCTAAATGCACTGAATTCTAAGCATAACTCTCACCCTAAATGTTCTCGATTCAAACCCTAGCACTAAATCGTCAATTTGAACACTAACCCAAAGCCTAAATACACTCGATTCTGATCCAAAATGCAATCCTGACCCTAAGCCTAAACCTAAACCTCGATTCTACCAACACAAACCTTAACCCTAATCCTAACCCTATCCTTTCCACTAGCCCTAAAAGCACTTTTACCCTAATCCACACCCTAACGCTAACACTAAAACTGTGCTTGATTCTGGCCCTAACCCTCACCCTAAGCCTAACCCTAAGCCTAACCCTAGATTCTACGAAAGCTAACCCTCAACCTAACTCTAACCCTAGCACTATCCTTAATGCTCTCGATTCTAACCCTGACCCTAAACCTAACCCTAACCCTAACCCTAACCCTAAATGCACTGAATTCTAATCATAACTCTATCCCTAAATGTGCCTGATTCTAACGCTATAACTAAATCATCAATTTCAACACTAACCCTAAGACCAAATGCTCTGAATTATGACCCCAAATGCTCTCCTGACCCTAAGCCTAACCCAAAACCTCGATTCTACCAACACAAACCCTAACCCTAATCCTAACCAAACTCCTCCCCTAGCCCTAAATGCGCTCAAACCCTGACCCTAACACCAACCCTAACGCTAAAAATGCTCCTGATTCTAACCCTAATCCTAACCCTAACCCTCACCCGAACACTGACCCTCGATTCTACGAAAGCTAACCCTATACCTAACTCTAACCCTAGCACTATCCTTAAATGCACTCGATTTTAACCCTCACCCTAAACATAAACCTAACCCTATCCCTAATCCTAACCCTAAATGCACTGGATTCTAACCATAACTCTAACCCTAATGTGCTCGATTATAACCCTAACACTCAATCGTCATTCTCAACACTAAGCCTATTCCTAAATGCACTCGACTCTAACCCAAAAGGCAATCCTGACCCTTAGTCTAACCCTAAACCTCGATTCTACCAACACAAACCCTAACCCTAACCCTAAGCTTAAATATAGTGGATTCTAGCCATAACTCTAACCCTAATGTGCTCGATTCTAAGTCTAACACTAAATCGTCAATCTCAACACTAACCCTAACTCTAAATGCACTCAGGTGTAACCCAAAAGGCAATCTTCGCCCTACGCCTAACCCAAAACCTCGATTCTACCAACACAAACCCTAACCCTAATCCTAACCCAACTCCTCCCCTACCCCTAAATACACTCAAACCCTGACCCTAACCCCAACCCTAACGCTAAAAATGCTCCTGATTCTAACCCTAATCCTAAACCTAACCCTCACCCGAACACTGACCCTCGATTCTACGAAAGCTAACCCTCCACCTAACTCTGACCCTAACACTATCCTTAAATGCACTCGATTCTAACCATCACCTTAACATAAACCTAACCCTATCCCTAATCCTCACCCTAAATGCACTGGATTCTAACCATAACTCTAACCCTAATGTGCTCGATTATAACCCTAACACTAAATCGTCAATCTCAACACTAAGCCTAACCTTAAATGCACTCGACTCTAACCCAAAAGGCAATCCTGACCCTAAGCTTAACCCTAAACCTCGATTCTACCACCACAAACCCTAACCCTAACCCTAAGCTTAAATATAGTGGATTCAGCCATAACACTAACCATAATGTGCTCGATTCTAAGTCTAACAAGAAATCGTCAATCTCAACATTAACCCTAACTCTAAATGCACTCAGTTGTAACCCAAAAGTCAATCCTCACCGTACGCCTAACCCTAAACTTCGATTCTACCAACTCAAACCCTAACCCTAATCCTAACCCTACCCCTACCCCTACCCCTAAATGCACTCTAACCCTACCCCTACCCCTTACACTAACCCTAACCCTAACGAATTCTATCCAAAACTCTAACCCTAAATGTGCTCGATTTTAACCCAAACACTAAATCGTCAATTTCAACACTATCCCGAAAACTAAATGCACTCGACTCTAACCCAAAAGTCATTCCTGACCCCAAGCCCAACCCTAAACCTCGATTCTACCAACACAAACCTTAACCCTAATCCTAACCCTACTCCTACGCCTACCCCGAAATGCACTCTAAGCCATACCCTGATGAAAACAGACCACTAAAAATGTGCCTGATTCTAACCCTAACCCTAACCCTAAGCCTAACCCTAAGCCTAACCCTCGATTCTACGACAGGTAACCCTAAACCTAACTCTAACCCTAGCACTATCCTTAATGCTCTCGATTCTAACCCTGACCCTAAACCTAACCCTAACCCTAACCCTAACCCTAAATGCACTGAATTCTAATCATAACTCTATCTCTAAATGTGCCTGATTCTAACGCTATAACTAAATCATCAATTTCAACACTAACCCTAAGCCCAAATGCTCTGAATTATGACCCCAAATGCTCTCCTGACCCTAAGCCTAACCCAAAACCTCGATTCTACCAACACAAACCCTAACCCTAATCCTAACCCAACTCCTCCCCTACCCCTAAATACACTCAAACCCTGACCCTAACCCCAACCCTAACGCTAAAAATGCTCCTGATTCTAACCCTAATCCTAAACCTAACCCTCACCCGAACACTGACCCTCGATTCTACGAAAGCTAACCCTCCACCTAACTCTGACCCTAACACTATCCTTAAATGCACTCGATTCTAACCCTCACCTTAACATAAACCTAACCCTATCCCTAATCCTCACCCTAAATGCACTGGATTCTAACCATAACTCTAACCCTAATGTGCTCGATTATAACCCTAACACTCAATCGTCAATCTCAACACTAAGCCTAACCCTAAATGCACTCGACTCTAACCCAAAAGGCAATCGTGACCCTAAGCCTAAGCGTAAACCTCGATTCTGACAACACAAACCCTAACCCTAACCCTAAGCTTAAATATAGTGGATTCTAGCCATAACTCTAACCATAATTTGCTCGATTCTAAGTCTAACACTAAATCGTCAATCTCAACACTAACCCTAACTCTAAATGCACTCAGTTGTAACCCAAAAGGCAATCCTCACCCTACGCCTAACCCTAAACTTCGATTCTACCAACACAAACCCTAACCCTAATCCTAACCCTACCCCTACCCCTACCCCTACCCCTAAATGCACTCTAAACCTACCCCTACCCCTTACACTAACCCTAACCCTAACGAATTCTAACCAAAACTCTAACCCTAATTGTGCTCGATTCTAACCCAAACACTAAATCGTCAATTTGAACACTATCCCTAACCCTAAATGCACTCGACTCTAACCCAAAAGTCATTCCTGACCCCAAGCCCAACCCTAAACCTCGATTCTACCAACACAAACCTTAACCCTAATCCTAACCCTACTCCTACGCCGACCCCTAAATGTACTCTCAGCCATACCCTGATGAAAAGCAGACCACTAAAAATGTGCCTGATTCTAACCCTAACCCTAACCCTAAGCCTAACCTTAAGCTTAACCCTCGATTCTACGAAAGCGAACGCTAAACCTAACTCTAACCCTAGCACTATCCTTAAATGCTCTCGATTTTAACCCTGACGCTCACCCTATCCCTAACCCTAACGCTAACCCTAAATGCACTGAATTCTAAGCATAACTCTCACCCAAAATGTGCTCGATTGAAACCCTAACACTAAAACGTCAATTTGAACACTAACCCAAAGCCTAAATACACTCGATTCTGATCCAAAATGCAATCCTGACCCTAAGCCTAAACCTAAACCTCAATTCTCCCAACACAAACCTTAACCCTAATGCTAACCCTATCCCTTCCACTAGCCCTAAAAGCACTTTAACCCTAATCCTCACCCTAACGCTAACACTAAAACTGTGCTTGATTCTAACCCTAACCCTCACCCTAAGACTAACCCTAAGCCTAACCCTCGATTCTACGAAAGCTAACCCTCAACCTAACTCTAACCCTAGCACTATCCTTAATGCTCTCGATTCTAACCCTGACCCTAACCCTCACCCTAACCCTAAATGCACTGAATTCTAATCATAACTCTATCCCTAAATGTGCCTGATTCTAACGCTATAACTAAATCATCAATTTCAACACTAACCCTAAGCCCAAATGCTCTGAATTATGACCCCAAATGCTCTCCTGACCCTAAGCCTAACCCAAAACCTCGATTCTACCAACACAAAACCTACCCCTAATCCTAACCCAACTCCTCCTCTACCCCTAAGTGCACTCAAACCCTGACCCTAACCCCAACCCTAACGCTAAAAATGCTCCTGATTCTAACCCTAATCCTAACCCTAACCCTCAACCGAACACTGACCCTCGATTCTACGAAAGCTAACCCTCCACCTAACACGAACCCTAACACTATCCTTAAATGCACTCGATTCTAACCCTCGCCTTAACATAAACCTAACCCTATCTCTAATCCTCACCCTAAATGCACTGGATTCTAACCATAACTCTAACCCTAATGTGCTCGATTATAACCCTAACACTAAATCGTCAATCTCAACACTAAGCCTAACCCTAAACCTCGATTCTACCAACACAAACCCTAACCCTAACCCTAAGCTTAAATATAGTGGATTCTACCCATAACTCTAACCATAATGTGCTCGATTCTAAGTCTAACACTAAATCGTCAATCTCAACACTAACCCTAACTCTAAATGCACTCAGGTGTAACCCAAAAGGCAATCCTCACCCTACGCCTAACCCTAAACTTCGATTCTACCAACACAAACCCTAAGCCCAATCCAAACCCTACCCCTATCCCAACCCCTAAATGCACTCTAACCTTACCCTACCCCTAACACTAACCCTAACCCTAACGAATTCTAACCAAAACTCTAACCCTAAATGTGCTCGATTCTAACCCAAACACTAAATCGTCAATTTCAACACTATCCCTAACCCTAAATGCACTCGACTCTAACCCAAAAGTCATTCATGACCCCAAGCCCAACCCTAAACCTCGATTCTACCAACACAGACCTGAACCCTAATCCTAACCCTACTCCTACGCCTACCCCTAAATGCACTCTAAGCCATACCCTGATGAAAAGCAGACCACTAAAAATGTGCCTGATTCTAACCCTAACCCTAACCCTAAGACTAACCTTAAGCCTAACCATCGATTCAACGAAAGCGAACGCTAAACCTAACTCTAACCCTAGCACTATCCTTAAATGCTCTCGATTTTAACCCTGACGCTTAACCTAACCCTAACCCTAACGCTAACCCTAAATGCACTGAATTCTAAGCATAACTCTCACCCCAAATGTGCTCGATTCAAACCCTAACACTAAATCGTCAATTTGAACACTAACCCAAAGCCTAAATACACTCGATTCTGATCCAAAATGCAATCCTGACCCTAAGCCTAAACCTAAACATCGATTCTACCAACACAACCCTTAACCCTAATCCTAACCCTATCCTTTCCACTAGCCCTAAAAGCACTTTAACCCTAATCCTCACCCTAACGCTAACACTAAAACTCTGCTTGATTCTAGCCCTAACCCTCACCCTAAGCCTAACCCTAAGCCTAACACTCGATTCTACGACAGGTAACCCTAAACCTAACTCTAACCCTAGCACTCTCCTTAAATGCTCTCAATTCTAACCCTGACCCTAAACCTAACCCCTACCCCAACCTTAACCCTAAATCTAACCCTAGATGTACTTAATCCTAACCATAACTCTATCCAGAAATGTGCTTCAATCTAACGCTAAAACAAAATCATCAATTTCAACACTAACCCTAAGCCAAAATGCTCTGAATTATGACCCCAAATGCTCTCCTGACCCTAAGCCTAACCCAAAACCTCGATTCTACCAACACAAAACCTAACCCTAATCCTAACCCAACTCTTCCTCTACCCCTAAGTGCACTCAAACCCTGACCCTAACCCCAACCCTAACGCTAAAAATGCTCCTGATTCTAACCCTAATCCTAACCCTAACCCTCACCCGAACACTGACCCTCAATTCTACGAAAGCTAACCCAATACCTAACTCTTACCCTAGCACTATCCTTAATGCTCTCGATTCTAACCCTGACCCTAATCCTAACCCTAACCCTAACCCTCACCCTAACCCTAAATGCACGGAATTCTAATCATAACTCTATCCCTAAATGTGCCTGATTCTAACGCTATAACTAAATCATCAATTTCAACACTAACCCTAAGACCAAATGCTCTGAATTATGACCCCAAATGCTCTCCTGACCCTAAGCCTAACCCAAAACCTCGATTCTACCAACACAAACCCTAACCCTAATCCTAACCCAACTCCTCCCCTACCCCTAAATGCACTCAAACCCTGACCCTAACCCCAACCCTAACGCTAAAAATGCTCCTGATTCTAACCCTAATCCTAACCCTAACCCTCACCCGAACACTGACCCTCGATTCTACGAAAGCTAACCCTATACCTAACTCTAACCCTAACACTATCCTTAAATGCACTCGATTCTAACCCTCACCCTAAACATAAACCTAACCCTATCCCAAATCCTCACCCTAAATTCACTGCATTCTAACCATAATTCTAACCCTAATGTGCTCGATTATAACCCTAACACTAAATCGTCAATCTCAACACTAAGCCTAACCCTAAATGCACTCGACTCTAACCCAAAAGGCAATCCTCACCCTACGCCTAACCCTAAACTTCGATTCTACCAACACAAACCCTAACCCTAATCCTAACCCTACCCCTACCCGTACCCCTACCCCTAAATGCACTCTAACCCTACCCCTACCCCTTACACTAACCATAACCCTAACGAATTCTAACCAAAACTCTAACCCTAAATGTGCTCGATTCTAACCCAAACACTAAATCGTCAATTTCAACACTATCCCTAACCCTAAATGCACTCGACTCTAACCCTAAAGTCATTCCTGACCCCAAGCCCAACCCTAAACCTCGATTCTACCAACACAAACCTTAACCCTAATCCTAACGCTACTCCTACGCCTACCCCTAAATGAACTGTAAGCCATACCCTGATGAAAAGCAGACCCCTAAAAATGTGCCTGATTCTAACCCTAACCCTAACCCTAAGCCTAACCTTAAGCTTAACCCTCGATTCTACGAAAGCGAACGCTAAACTTAACTCTAACCCTAGCACTATCCTTAAATGCTCTCGATTTTAACCCTGACGCTCAACCTAACCCTAACCCTAACGCTAACCCTAAATGCACTGAATTCTAAGCATAACTCTCACCCCAAATGTGCTCGATTCAAACCCTAACACTAAGTCGTCAATTTGAACACTAACCCAAAGCCTAAATACACTCGATTCTGATCCAAAATGCAATCCTGACCCTAAGCCTAAACCTAAACCTCGATTCTACCAACACAAACCTTAACCCTAATCCTAACCCTATCCCTTCCACTAGCCCTAAAAGCACTTTAACCCTAATCCTCACCCTAACGCTAACACTAAAAGTGTGCTTGATTCTAAATCTAACCCTCAACCTAAGCCTAACCCTAAGCCTAACCCTCGATTCTACGAAAGCTAACCCTAAACCTAACTCTAACCCTAGCACTATCCTTAATGCTCTCGATTCTAACCCTAACCTTAACCCTCACCCTAACCCTCAATGCACTGAATTCTAATCATAACTCTATCCCTAAATGTGCCTGATTCTAACGCTATAACTAAATCATCAATTTCAACACTAAAACTAAGCCCAAATGCTCTGAATTATGACCCCAAATGCTCTCCTGACCCTAAGCCTAACCCAAAACCTCGATTCTACCAACACAAACCCTAAGCCTAATCCTAACCCAACTCCTCCCCTAGCCCTAAATGCACTCAAACCCTGACCCTAACCCCAACCCTAACGCTAAAAATGCTCCTGATTCTAACCCTAATCCTAACCCTAACCCTCACCCGAACACTGACCCTCGATTCTACAAAAGCTAACCCTATACCTAACTCTAACCCTAACACTATCCTTAAATGCACTCGATTCTAACCCTCACCCTAAACATAAACCTAACCCTATCCCTAATCCTCACCCTAAATGCACTGGATTCTAACCATAACTCTAACCCTAATGTGCTCGATTATAACCCTAACACTAAATCATCAATCTCAACACTAAACCTAACCCTAAATGCACTCGACTCTAACCCAAAAGGCAATCCTGACCCTAAGCCTAACCCTAAACCTCGATTCTACCAACACAAACCCTAACCCTAACCCTAAGCTTAAATATAGTGGATTCTAGCCATAACTCTAACCCTAATGTGCTCGATTCTAAGTCTTACACAAAATCGTCAATCTCAACACTAACCCTAATTCTGAATGCACTCAGTTGTAACCCAAAAGGCAATCCTCACCCTACGCCTAACCCTAAACTTCGATTCTACCAACACAAACCCTAACCCTAATCCTAACCCTACCCCTACCCCTACCCCTAAATGCACTCTAACCCTACCCCTACCCCTTACACTAACCCTAACCCTAACGAATTCTAACCAAAACTCCAACCCTAAATGTGCTCGATTCTAACCCTAACACTAAATCGTCAATTTGAACACTAACCCAAAGCCTAAATACACTCGATTCTGATACAAAATGCAATCCTGACCCTAAGCCAAAACCTAATCCTCGATTCTACCAACACAAACCTTAACCCTAATCCAAACCCTACCCCTACAATTACCCCTAAAAGCACTTTAACCCTAATCCTCACCCTAACGCTAACACTAAAACTGTGCTTGATTCTAACCCTAACCCTCACCCTAAGCCTAACCCTAAGCCTAACCCTCGATTCCACGACAGGTAACCCTAAACCTAACTCTAACCCTAGCACTATCCTTAAATGCTCTCAATTCTAACCCTGACCCTAAACCAAACCCCAACCCTAACCTTAACTCTAAACCTAACCCTGAATGTACTTAATCCTAACAATAACTCTATCCCGAAATGTGCTTCAATCTAACGCTAAAACAAAATCATCAATTTCAGCACTAACCCTAAGCCTAAATGCTCTGAATTATGACCCCAAATGCTCTCCTGACCCTAAGGCTAACCCAAAACTTCGATTCTACCAACACAAACCCTAACCCTAATCGTAACCCAACTCCTCCCCTACCCCTAAATGCACTCAAACCCTGACCCTAACCCCAACCCTAACGCTAAAAATGCTCCTGATTCTAACCCTACTCCTAACCCTAACCCTCACCCGAACACTGACCCTCGATTCTACGAAAGCTAACCCTATACCTAACTCTAACCCTAACACTATCCTTAAATGCACTCGATTTTAACCCTCAACCTAAACATAAACCTAACCCTATCCCTAATCCTCACCATAAATGCACTGGATTCTAACCATAACTCTAACCCTAATGTGCTCGATTATAACCCTAACACTAAATCGTCAATCTCAACACTAAGCCTAACCCTAAATGCACTCGACTCTAACCCAAAAGGCAATCCTGACCCTAAGCCTAACCCTAAACCTCGATTCTACCAAAACAAACCCTAACCCTAACCCAAAGCTTAAATATAGTGGATTCTAGTCATAACTCTAACCCTAATGTGCTCGATTCTAAGTCTAACACTAAATCGTCAATCTCAAAACTAACCCTAACTCTAAATGCACTCAGTTGTAACCCAAAAGGCAATCCTCACCCTACGCATAACTCTAAACTTAGATTCTACCAACACAAACCCTAACCCTAATCCTAACCCAACTCCTCCCCTACCGCTACATGCACTCAAACCCGGACCCTAACCCCAATCCTAACTCTAAAAATGCTCCTGATTCTAACCCTAATCCTAACCCTAACCCTCACCCGAACACTGACTCTCGATTCTACGAAAGCTAACCCTATACCTAACTCTAACCCTAACACTATCCTTAAATGCACTCGATTCTAACCCTCACCCTAAACATAAACCTAACCCTATCCCTAATCCTAACCCTAAACGCACTGGATTCTAATCATAACTCTAACCCTAATGTGCTCGATTATAACCCTAACACTAAATCGTCAATCTCAACACTAAGCCTAACCCTAAATGCACTCGACTCTAACCCAAAAGTCATTCCTGACCCCAAGCCCAAACCTAAACCTCGATTCTACCAACACAAACCTTAACCCTAATCCTAACCCTACTCCTACGCCTACCCCTAAATGCACTCTAAGCCATACCCTGATGAAAAGCAGACCACTAAAAATGTGCCTGATTCTAACCCTAACCCTAACGAATTCTAACCAAAACTCTAACCCTAAATGTGCTCGATTCTAACCCAAACACTAAATCGTCAATTTCAACACTATCCCTAACCCTAAATGCACTTGACTCTAACCCAAAAGTCATTCCTGACCCCAAGCCCAACCCTAAACCTCGATTCTACCAACAGAAAGCTTAAGCCTAATCCTAACCCTACTCCTACGCCTACCCCTAAATGCACCCTAAGCCATACCCTGATGAAAAGCAGACCACTAAAAATGTGCCTGATTCTAACCCTAACGCTAACCCTAAGCCTAACCTTAAGCCTAACCATCGATTCTACGAAAGCGAACGCTAAACCTAACTCTAACCCTAGCACTATCCTTAAATGCTCTCGATTTTAACCCTGACGCTCAACCTAACCCTAACCCTAACGCTAACCCTAAATGCACTGAATTCTAAGCATAACTCTCACCCCAAATGCGCTCGATTCAAACCCTAACACTAAATCGTCAATTTGAACACTAACCCAAAGCTTAAATACACTCGATTTGGATCCAAAATGCAATCCTGACCCTAAGCCTAAACCTAATCCTCGATTCTACCAACACAAACCTTAACCCTAATCCTAAACCTACCCCTACAACTAGCCCTAAAAGCACTTTAACCCTAATCCTCACCCTAACGCTAACACTAAAACTGTGCTTGATTCTAACCCTAACCCTCACCCTAAGCCTAACCCTAAGCCTAACCCTCGATTCTACGACAGGCAACCCTAAACCTAACTCTAACCCTAGCACTATCCTTAAATGCTCTCAATTCTGACCCTGACCCTAAACCTAACCCCTACCCTAACCTTAACCCTAAATCTAACCCTAAATGTACTTAATCCTAACCATAACTCTATCCCGAAATGTGCTTCAATCTAACGCTAAAACAAAATCATCAATTTCAACACTAACCCTAAGCCAAAATGCTCTGAATTATGACCCCAAATGCTCTCCTGACCCTAAGCCTAACCCAAAACCTCGATTCTACCAACACAAAACCTAACCCTAATCCTAACCCAACTGCTCCTCCACCCCTAAGTGCACTCAAACCCTGACCCTAACCCCAACCCTAACGCTAAAAATGCTCCTGATTCTAACCCTAATCCTAACCCTAACCCTCACCCAAACACTGACCCTCGATTCTACAAAAGCTAACCCTATACCTAACTCTAACCCTAACACTATCCTTAAATGCACTCGATTCTAACCCTCACCCTAAACATAAACCTAACCCTATCCCTAATCCTCACCCTAAATGCACTGGATTCTAACCATAACTCTAACCCTAATGTGCTCGATTATAACCCTAACACTAAATCATCAATCTCAACACTAAACCTAACCCTAAATGCACTCGACTCTAACCCAAAAGGCAATCCTGACCCTAAGCCTAACCCTAAACCTCGATTCTACCAACACAAACCCTAACCCTAACCCTAAGCTTAAATATAGTGGATTCTAGCCATAACTCTAACCCTAATGTGCTCGATTCTAAGTCTTACACAAAATCGTCAATCTCAACAGTAACCCTAATTCTGAATGCACTCAGTTGTAACCCAAAAGGCAATCCTCACCCTACGCCTAACCCTAAACTTCGATTCTACCAACACAAACCCTAACCCTAATCCTAACCCTACCCCTACCCCTACCCCTAAATGCACTCTAACCCTACCCCTACCCCTTACACTAACCCTAACCCTAACGAATTCTAACCAAAACTCCAACCCTAAATGTGCTCGATTCTAACCCTAACACTAAATCGTCAATTTGAACACTAACCCAAAGCCTAAATACACTCGATTCTGATCCAAAATGCAATCCTGACCCTAAGCCAAAACCTAATCCTCGATTCTACCAACACAAACCTTAACCCTAATCCAAACCCTACCCCTACAATTACCCCTAAAAGCACTTTAACCCTAATCCTCACCCTAACGCTAACACTAAAACTGTGCTTGATTCCAACCCTAACCCTCACCCTAAGCCTAACCCTAAGCCTAACCCTCGATTCCACGACAGGTAACCCTCAACCTAACTCTAACCCTAGCACTATCCTTAAATGCTCTCAATTCTAACCCTGACCCTAAACCAAACCCCAACCCTAACCTTAACTCTAAACCTAACCCTGAATGTACTTAATCCTAACAATAACTCTATCCCGAAATGTGCTTCAATCTAACGCTAAAACAAAATCATCAATTTCAGCACTAACCCTAAGCCTAAATGCTCTGAATTATGACCCCAAATGCTCTCCTGACCCTAAGGCTAACCCAAAACTTCGATTCTACCAACACAAACCCTAACCCTAATCGTAACCCAACTCCTCCCCTACCCCTAAATGCACTCAAACCCTGACCCTAACCCCAACCCTAACGCTAAAAATGCTCCTGATTCTAACCCTACTCCTAACCCTAACCCTCACCCGAACACTGACCCTCGATTCTACGAAAGCTAACCCTATACCTAACTCTAACCCTAACACTATCCTTAAATGCACTCGATTTTAACCCTCAACCTAAACATAAACCTAACCCTATCCCTAATCCTCACCATAAATGCACTGGATTCTAACCATAACTCTAACCCTAATGTGCTCGATTATAACCCTAACACTAAATCGTCAATCTCAACACTAAGCCTAACCCTAAATGCACTCGACTCTAACCCAAAAGGCAATCCTGACCCTAAGCCTAACCCTAAACCTCGATTCTACCAAAACAAACCCTAACCCTAACCCAAAGCTTAAATATAGTGGATTCTAGTCATAACTCTAACCCTAATGTGCTCGATTCTAAGTCTAACACTAAATCGTCAATCTCAAAACTAACCCTAACTCTAAATGCACTCAGTTGTAACCCAAAAGGCAATCCTCACCCTACGCATAACTCTAAACTTAGATTCTACCAACACAAACCCTAACCCTAATCCTAACCCAACTCCTCCCCTACCGCTACATGCACTCAAACCCGGACCCTAACCCCAATCCTAACTCTAAAAATGCTCCTGATTCTAACCCTAATCCTATCCCTAACCCTCACCCGAACACTGACCCTCGATTCTGCGAAAGCTAACCCTATACCTAACTCTAACCCTAACACTATCCTTAAATGCACTCGATTCTAACCCTCACCCTAAACATAAACCTAACCCTATCCCTAATCCTAACCCTAAACGCACTGGATTCTAATCATAACTCTAACCCTAATGTGCTCGATTATAACCCTAACACTAAATCGTCAATCTCAACACTAAGCCTAACCCTAAATGCACTCGACTCTAACCCAAAAGTCATTCCTGACCCCAAGCCCAAACCTAAACCTCGATTCTACCAACACAAACCTTAACCCTAATCCTAACCCTACTCCTACGCCTACCCCTAAATGCACTCTAAGCCATACCCTGATGAAAAGCAGACCACTAAAAATGTGCCTGATTCTAACCCTAACCCTAACGAATTCTAACCAAAACTCTAACCCTAAATGTGCTCGATTCTAACCCAAACACTAAATCGTCAATTTCAACACTATCCCTAACCCTAAATGCACTTGACTCTAACCCAAAAGTCATTCCTGACCCCAAGCCCAACCCTAAACCTCGATTCTACCAACAGAAAGCTTAAGCCTAATCCTAACCCTACTCCTACGCCTACCCCTAAATGCACCCTAAGCCATACCCTGATGAAAAGCAGACCACTAAAAATGTGCCTGATTCTAACCCTAACGCTAACCCTAAGCCTAACCTTAAGCCTAACCATCGATTCTACGAAAGCGAACGCTAAACCTAACTCTAACCCTAGCACTATCCTTAAATGCTCTCGATTTTAACCCTGACGCTCAACCTAACCCTAACCCTAACGCTAACCCTAAATGCACTGAATTCTAAGCATAACTCTCACCCCAAATGCGCTCGATTCAAACCCTAACACTAAATCGTCAATTTGAACACTAACCCAAAGCTTAAATACACTCGATTTGGATCCAAAATGCAATCCTGACCCTAAGCCTAAACCTAATCCTCGATTCTACCAACACAAACCTTAACCCTAATCCTAAACCTACCCCTACAACTAGCCCTAAAAGCACTTTAACCCTAATCCTCACCCTAACGCTAACACTAAAACTGTGCTTGATTCTAACCCTAACCCTCACCCTAAGCCTAACCCTAAGCCTAACCCTCTATTCTACGACAGGCAACCCTAAACCTAACTCTAACCCTAGCACTATCCTTAAATGCTCTCAATTCTAACCCTGACCCTAAACCTAACCCCTACCCTAACCTTAACCCTAAATCTAACCCTAAATATACTTAATCCTAACCATAACTCTATCCCGAAATGTGCTTCAATCTAACGCTAAAACAAAATCATCAATTTCAACACTAACCCTAAGCCAAAATGCTCTGAATTATGACCCCAAATGCTCTCCTGACCCTAAGCCTAACCCAAAACCTCGATTCTACCAACACAAAACCTAACCCTAATCCTAACCCAACTGCTCCTCCACCCCTAAGTGCACTCAAACCCTGACCCTAACCCCAACCCTAACGCTAAAAATGCTCCTGATTCTAACCCTAATCCTAACCCTAACCCTCAACCGAACACTGACCCTCGATTCTATGAAAGCTAACTCTCCACCTATCTCTAACCCTAGCACTATCCTTAAATGCTCTCGATTCTAACCCTGACCCTAAACCTAACCCTAACCCTAACCCTAACCCTAAACCTAACCCTAAATGTACTTAATCGTAACCATAACTCTATCCCGAAATGTGCTTCAATCTAACGCTAAAACAAAATCATCATTTTCAACACTAACCCTAAGCCCAAATGCTCTGAATTATGACCCCAAATGCTCTCCTGACCCTAAGCCTAACCCAAAAACTCGATTCTACCAACACAAACCCTAACCTTAATCCTAACCCAACTCCTCCCCTACCCCTAAATGCACTCAAACCCTGACCCTAACCCCAACCCTAACGCTAAAAATGCTCCTGATTCTAACCCTAATCCTAACCCTAACCCTCACCCGAACACTGACCCTCGATTCTACGAAAGCTAACCCTATACCTAACTCTAATCCTAACACTATCCTTAAATGCACTCGATTCTAACCCTCACCCTAAACATAAACCTAACCCTATCCCAAATCCTCACCCTAAATTCACTGCATTCTAACCATAACTCTAACCCTAATGTGCTCGATTATAACCCTAACACTAAATCGTCAATCTCAACACTAAGCCTAACCCTAAATGCACTCGACTCTAACCCAAAAGGCAATCCTGACCCTAAGCCTAACCGTAAACCTCGATTCTACCAACACAAACCCTAACCCTAACCCTAAGCTTAAATATAGTGGATTCTAGCCATAACTCTAACCATAAGGTGCTCGATTCTAAGTCTAACACTAAATCGTCAATCTCAACACTAACCCTAACTCTAAATGCACTCAGTTGTAACCCAAAAGGCAATCCTCACCCTACGCCTAACCCTAAACTTCGATTCTACCAACACAAACCCTAACCCTAATCCTAACCCTACCCCTACCCCTACCCCTGAATGCACTCTAACCCTACCCCTACCCCTTATACTAACCCTAACCCTAACGAATTCTAACCAAAACTCTAACCCTAAATGTGCTCGATTTTAACCCAAACACTAAATCGTCAATTTCAACACTATCCCTAACCCAAAGTGCACTCGACTCTAACCCGAAAGTCATTCCTGACCCCAAGCCGAACCCTAAACCTCGATTTTACCAACACAAACCTTAACCCTAATCCTAACGCTACTCCTACGCCTACCCCTAAATGCACTCTTAGCAATACCCTGATGAAAAGCAGACCACTAAATATGTGCCTGATTCTAACCCTAACCCTAACCCTAAGCCTAACCTTAAGCTTAACCCTCGATTCTACGAAAGCGAACTCTAAACCTAACTCTAACCCTAGCACTATCCTTAAATGCTCTCGATTTTAACCCTCACGCTCAACCTAACCCTAACCCTAACGCTAACCCTAAATGCACTGAATTCTAATCATAACTCTATCCCTAAATGTGCCTGATTCTAACGCTATAACTAAATCATCAATTTCAACACTAACCCTAAGCCCAAATGCTCTGAATTATGACCCCAAATGCTCTCCTGACCCTAAGCCTAACCCAAAACCTCGATTCTACCAACACAAACCTTAACCCTAATCCTAACCCTATCCCTTCCACTAGCCCTAAAAGCACTTTAACCCTAATCCTCACCCTAACGCTAACACTAAAACTGTGCTTGATTCTAACCCTAACCCTCAACCTAAGCCTAACCCTAAGCCTAACCCTCGATTCTACGAAAGCTAACCCTAAACCTAACTCTAACCCTAGCACTATCCTTAATGCTCTCGATTCTAACCCTGACCTTAACCCTCACCCTAACCCTCAATGCACTGAATTCTAATCATAACTCTATCCCTAAATGTGCCTGATTCTAACGCTATAACTAAATCATCAATTTCAACACTAACCCTAAGCCCAAATGCTCTGAATTATGACCCCAAATGCTCTCCTGACCCTAAGCCTAACCCAAAACCTCGATTCTACCAACACAAACCCTAACCCTAATCCTAACCCTACTCCTCCCCTAGCCCTAAATGCACTCAAACCCTCACCCTAACCCCAACCCTAACGCTAAAAATGCTCCTGATTCTAACCCTAATCCTAACCCTAACCCTCACCCGAACACTGACCCTCGATTCTACAAAAGCTGACCCTATACCTAACTCTAACCCTAACACTATCCTTAAATGCACTCGATTCTAACCCTCACCCTAAACATAAACCTAACCCTATCCCTAATCCTAACCCTAAATGCACTGGATTCTAACCATAACTCTAACCCTAATGTGCTCGATTATAACCCTAACACTAAATCGTCAATCTCAACACTAAGCCTAACCCTAAATGCACTCGACTCTAACCCAAAAGGCAATCCTGACCCTAAGCCTAACCCTAAACCTCGATTCTACCAACACAAACCCTAACCCTAAACCTAAGCTTAAATATAGTGGATTCTAGCCATAACTCTAACCCTAATGTGCTCGATTCTAAGTCTTACACAAAATCGTCAATCTCAACACTAACCCTAATTCTGAATGCACTCAGTTGTAACCCAAAAGGCAATCCTCACCCTACGCCTAACCCTAAACTTCGATTCTACCAACACAAACCCTAACCCTGATCCTAACCCTACCCCTACCCCTACCCCTAAATGCACTCTAACCTTACCCCTACCCCTTACACTAACCCTAACCCTAACGAATTCTAACCGAAACTCCTACCCTAAATGTGCTCGATTCTAACCCTAACAATAAATCGTCAATTTGAACACTAACCCAAAGCCTAAATACACTCGATTCTGATACAAAATGCAATCCTGACCCTAAGCCTAAACATAATCCTCGATTCTACCAACACAAACCTTAACCCTAATCCAAACCCTACCCCTACAACTACCCCTAAAAGCACTTTAACCCTAATTCTCACCCTAACGCTAACACTAAAACTGTGCTTGATTCTAACCCTAACCCTCACAATAAGCCTAACCCTAAGCCTAACCGTCGATTCCACGACAGGTAACCCTAAACCTAACTCTAACCCTAGCACTATCCTTAAATGCTCTCAATTCTAACCCTGACCCTAAACCAAACCCCAACCCTAACCTTAACCCTAAACCTAACCCTAAATGTACTTAATCCTAACCATAACTCTATCCCGAAATGTGCTTCAATCTAACGCTAAAACAAAATCATCAATTTCAGCACTAACCCTAAGCCTAAATGCTCTGAATTATGACCCCAAATGCTCTCCTGACCCTAAGGCTAACCCAAAACTTCGATTCTACCAACACACACCCTAACCCTAATCGTAACCCAACTCCTCCCCTACCCCTAAATGCACTCAAACCCTGACCCTAACCCCAACCCTAACGCTAAAAATGCTCCTGATTCTAACCCTAATCCTAACCCTAACCCTCACCCGAACACTGACCCTCGATTCTACGAAAGCTAACCCTATACCTAACTCTAACCCTAACACTATCCTTAAATGCACTCGATTTTAACCCTCAACCTAAACATAAACCTAACCCTATCCCTAATCCTCACCATAAATGCACTGGATTCTAACCATAACTCTAACCCTAATGTGCTCGATTATAACCCTAACACTAAATCGTCAATCTCAACACTAAGCCTAACCCTAAATGCACTCGACTCTAACCCAAAAGGCAATCCTGACCCTAAGCTTAACCCTAAACCTCGATTCTACCAAAACAAACCCTAACCTTAACCCAAAGCTTAAATATAGTGGATTCTAGTCATAACTCTAACCCTAATGTGCTCGATTATAAGTCTAACACTAAATCGTCAATCTCAAAACTAACCCTAACTCTAAATGCACTCAGTTGTAACCCAAAAGGCAATCCTCACCCTACGCATAACCCTAAACTTCGATTCTACCAACACAAACCCTAACCCTAATCCTAACCCAACTCCTCTCCTACCGCTACATGCACTCAAACCCGGACCCTGACCCCAATCCTAACTCTAAAAATGCTCCTGATTCTAACCCTAATCCTAACCCTAACCTTCACCCGAACACTGACCCTCGATTCTACGAAAGCTAACCCTATACCTAACTCTAACCCTAACACTATCCTTAAATGCACTCGATTCTAACCCTCACCCTAAACATAAACCTAACCCTATCCCTAATCCTAACCCTAAACGCACTGGATTCTAATCATAACTCTAACCCTAATGTGCTCGATTATAACCCTAACACTAAATCGTCAATCTCAACACTAAGCCTAACCCTAAATGCACTCGACTCTAACCCAAAAGTCATTCCTGACCCCAAGCCCAAACCTAAACCTCGATTCTACCAACACAAACCTTAACCCTAATCCTAACCCTACTCCTACGCCTACTCCTAAATGCAATCTAAGAAATACCCTGATGAAAAGCAGACCACTAAAAATGTGCCTGATTCTAACCCTAACCCTAACCCTAAGCCTAAACTTAAGCCTAACCCTCGATTCTACGAAAGGGAACGCTAAACCTAACTCTAACCCTAGCACTATCCTTAAATGCTCTCGATTTTAACCCTGACGCTCAACCTAACCCTAACCATAACGCTAACCCTAAATGCACTGAATTCTAAGCATAACTCTGACCCTAAATGTGCTCGATTCAAACCCTAACACTAAATCGTCAATTTGAACACTAACCCAAAGCCTAAATACACTCGATTCTGATCCAAAATGCAATCCTGACCCTAAGGCTGAACCTCAGCCCCGATTCTACCAACACAAACCTTAACCCTAATCCTAACCCTATCCCTTCCACTAGCTCTAAAAGCACTTTAACCCTAATCCTCACCCTAACGCTAACACTAAAACTGTGCTTGATTCGAACCCTAACCCTCACCCTAAGCATAACTCTAAGCCTAACACTCGATCCTACGAAAGCTAACCCTAAACCTAACTCTAACCCTGGCACTATCCTTAATGCTCTCGATTCTAACCCTGACCCTAAACCTAACCCTAACCCTAAGACTAACCCTAACCCTAAATGCACTGAATTCTAATCATAACTCTATCCCTAAATGTGCCTGATTCTTACGCTACAACTATATCATCAATTTCAACACTAACCCTAAGCCCAAATGCTCTGAATTATGACCCCAAATGCTCTCCTGACCCTAAGCCTAAGCCTAAATCTCGATTCTACCAACACAAACCCTAACCCTAACCCTAAGCTTAAATAGAGTGGATTCTAACCATAACTCTAACCCTAATGTGCTCGATTCTAAGTCTAACACTAAATCGTCAATCTCAACACTAATGCTAACTCTAAATGCACTCAGTTGTAACCCAAAAGGCAATCCTCGCCCTACGCCTAACCCTAAACTTCGATTCTACCAACACAAACCCTAACCCTAATCCTAACCCTACCCCTACCCCAACCCCTAAATGCACTCTAACCCGACCCCTACCCCTTACACTAACCCTAACCCTAACGAATTCTAACCAAAACTCTAACCCTAAATGTGCTCTATTCTAACCCTAACACTAAATCGTCAATTTCAACACTATCCCTAACCCTAAATGCACTCGACTCTAACCCAAAAGTCATCCTGACCCCAAGCCCAACCCTAAACCTCGATTCTACCAACACAAACCTTAACCCTAATCCTAACCCTACTCCTACGCCTCCCCCTAAATGCACTCTAAGCCATACCCTGATGAAAAGCAGACCACTAAAAATGTGCCTGATTCTAACCCTAACCCTAACCCTAAGCCTAACCTTAAGCTTAACCCTCGATTCTACGAAAGCGAACGCTAAACCTAAGTCTAACCCTAGCCCTATCCTTAAATGCTCTCCATTTTAACCCTGACCCTCAACCTAACCCTAACACTAACGCTAACCCTAAATGCACTGAATTCTAAGCATAACTCTCACCCCAAATGTGCTCGATTCAAACCCTAACACTAAATTGTCAATATGAACACTAACCCAAAGCCTAAATACACTCGATTCTGATCCAAAATGCAATCCTGACCCTAAGGCTAAACCTAAACCTCGATTCTACCAACACAAACCTTAACCCTAATCCTAACCCTATCCCTTCCACTAGCCCTAAAAGCACTTTAACCCTAATCCTCACCATAACGCTAACACTAAAACTGTGCTTGATTCGAACCCTAACCCTCACCCTAAGCCTAACCCTAAGCCTAACCCTCGATTCTACGAAAGCTAACCTTAAACCTAACTCTAACCCTAGCACTATCCTTAATGCTCTCGATTCTAACCCTGACCCTAACCCTCACCCTAACCCTAAATGCACTGAATTCTAATCATAACTCTATCACTAAATGTGCTTGATTCTAACGCTATAACTAAATCATCAATTTCAACACTAACCCTAAGCCCAAATGCTCTGAATTATGACCCCAAATGGTCTCCTGACCCTAAGCCTAACCCAAAACCTCGATTCTACCTACACAAACCTTAACCCTAATCCTAACCCAACTCCTCCCCTACCCCTAAATACACTCAAACCCTGACCCTAACCCCAACCCTAACGCTAAAAATGCTCCTGATTCTAACCCTAATCCTAACCCTAACCCTCACCCGAACACTGACCCTCGATTCTACGAAAGCTAACCCTATACCTAACTCTAACCCTAACACTATCCTTAAATGCACTCGATTCTAACCCTCACCCTAAACATAAACCTAACCCTATCCCTAATCCTCACCCTAAATGCACTGGATTCTAACCATAACTCTAACCCTAATGTGCTCGATTATAACCCTAACAATAAATCGTCAATCTCAACACTAAGCCTAACATTAAATGCACTCGACTATAACGCAAAAGGCAATCCTGACCCTAAGCCTAAGCCTAAACCTCGATTCTACCAACACAAACCCTAACCCTAACCCTAAGCTTAAATATAGTGGATTCTAGCCATAACTCTAACCATAATGTGCTCGATTCTAAGTCTAACACTAAATCGTCAATCTCAACACTAACCCTAACTCTAAATGCACTCAGGTGTAACCCAAAAGGCAATCCTCACCCTACGCCTAACCCTAAACTGCGATTCTACCAACACAAACCCTAACCCTAATCCTAACCCTACCCCTACCCCTACCCCTATCCCTAAATGCACTCTAACCCTACCCCTACCCCTTACACTAACCCTAACCCTAAGGAATTCTAACCAAAACTCTAACCCTAAATGTGCTCGATTCTAACCCAAACACTAAATCGTCAATCTCAACACTAAGCCTAAAACCAACTGCACTCGACTCTAACCCAAAAGGCAATCCTGACCCTAAGCCTAACCCTAAACCTCGACACTACCAACACAAACCCTAACCTTAATCCCAACCCTACTCCTATCCCTACCTCTATATGCACTCTAACCCTAACTCTGATCCACCCCTAACACTAAAAATGCGCTTGATTCTATCCCTAACCCTAACCCAATCCCTAACCCTAACCCTAACCCTCAATTCTACGAAACCTAACCCTAAACCTAAGTCTAACCCTAACACTTTCCTTAAATGCTCTCGATTCTAATCCCGACCCTAATAGCCCTAACCCTAACTTTAAGCTTAAATATAGTGGATTCTAACCATAATTCTAACCCTAATGTGCTCGATTCTAGGTCTAACACTAAATCGTCAATCTCAACACTAACCCTAACTCTAAATGCACTCAGTTGTAACCCAAAAGGGAATCCTCACCCTACGCCTAACCCTAAACTTCGATTCTACCAACACAAACCCTAACACTAATCCTAAACCTACCACTACCCCTAACCCTAAAAGCACTATAAACCTACCCCTACCCCTTCCACTAACCCTAACCCTAACGAATTCTAACCAAAACTCTAACCCTAAATGTGCTCGATTCTAACCCAAACACTAAATCGTCAATTTCAACACTATCCCTAACCCGAAATGCACTCGATTCTAACCCAAAAGCCATTCCTGACCCTAAGCCTAACCCCAAACCTCGATTCTACCAACACAAACCTTAACCCTAATCCTAACCCTACTCCTACACCTACCCCTAAATGCACTCTAAGCCATACCCTGATGAAAAGCAGACCACTTAAAATGTGCCTGATTCTAACCCTAACCCTAAGCCTAACCTTAAGCCTAACCCTCGATTCTACGAAAGCGAACGCTAAACCTAACTCTAACCCTAGCACTCTCCTTAAATGCTCTCGATTTTAACCCTGACCCTCAACCTAACCCTAACCCTAACGCTAACCCTAAATGCACTGAATTCTAAGCATAACTCTCACCCTAAATGTGCTCGATTCAAACCATAACACTAAATCGTCAATTTGAACACTAACCCAAAGTCTAAATACACTCGATTCTGATCCAAAATGCAATCCTGACCCTAAGCCTAAACCTAAACCTCGATTCTACCAACACAAACCTTAACCCTAATCCTAACCCTATCCCTTCCACTAGCCCTAAAAGCACTTTAACCCTAATCCTCACCCTAACGCTAACACTAAAACTATGCTTGATTCTAACCCTAACCCTCACCCTAAGCCTAACCCTAAGCCTAACCCTCGATTCTACGAAAGCTTACCCTAAACCTAACTCTAACCCTAGCACTATCCTTAATGCTCTCGATTCTAACCCTGACCCTAAAACTAACCCTAACCCTAAGACTAACCCTAACCCTAAATGCACTGAATTCGAATCATAACTCTATCCCTAAATGTGCCTGATTCTAACGCTATAACTAAATCATCAATTTCAACACTAACCCTAAGCCCAAATGCTCTGAATTATGACCCCAAATGCTCTCCTGACCCTAAGCCTAACCCAAAACCTCGATTCTACCAACACAAACCCTTACCCTAATCCTAACCCAACTCCTCGCCTAGCCCTAAATGCACTCAAATCCTGACGATAACCCCAACCCTAACGCTAAAAATGCTCCTGATTCTAACCCTAATCCTAACTCTAACCCTCACCCGAACACTGACCCTCGATTCTACGAAAGCTAACCCTATACCTAACTCTAACCCTAACACTATCCTTAAATGCACTCGATTCTAACCCTCACCCTAAACATAAACCTAACCCTATCCCTAATCCTAACCCTAAATGCACTGGATTCTAACCATAACTCTAACCCTAATGTGCTCGATTATAACCCTAACACTCAATCGTCAATCTCAACACTAAGCCTAACCCTAAATGCACTCGACTCTAACCCAAAAGGCAATTCTGACCCTAAGCCTAAACCTAAACCTCGATTCTACCAACACAAACCCTAACCCTCACCCTAAGCTTAAATATAGTGGATTCTAGCCATAACTCTAACCCTAATGTGCTCGATTCTAAGTCTAACACTAAATCGTCAATCTCAACACTAACCCTAACTCTAAATGCACTCAGTTGTAACCAAAAAGGCAATCCTCACCCTACGCCAAACCCTAAACTTCGATCCTACCAACACAAACCCTAAACCTAATCCTAACCCTACCCCTACGCCTAGCCCTAAATGCACTCTAAGCCATACCTTGATGAAAAGCAGACCACTGAAAATGTGCCTGATTCTAACCCTAGCCCTAACCCTAAGCCTAACCTTAAGCCTAACCCTCGATTCTACGAAAGCGAACGCTAAACCTAACTCTAACCCTAGCACTATCCTTAAATGCTCTCCATTTTAACCCTGACCCTCAACCTAACCCTAACCCTAACGCTAACCCTAAATGCACTAAATTCTAAGCATAACTCTCACCCTAAATGTGCTCGATTCAAACCCTAACACTAAATCGTCAATTTGAACACTAACCCAAAGCCTAAATACACACGATTCTGATGCAAAATGCAATCCTGACCCTAAGCCTAAACCTCAACCTCGATTCTACCAAGACAAACCTTAACCCTAATCCTAACCCTATCCCTTCCACTAGCCCTAAAAGCACTTTAACCCTAATCCTCACCCTAACGCTAACACTAAAACTGTGCTTGATTCGAACCCTAACCCTCACCCTAAGCCTAACCCTCGACTCTATGAAAGCTAACCCTAAACCTAACTCTAACCCTAGCACTATCCTTAATGCTCTTGATTCTAACCCTGACCCTAAACCTAACCCTAACCCTTACCCTAACCCTAAATGCACTGAATTCTAATCATAACTCTATCCCTAAATGTGCCTGATTCTAACGCTATAACTAAATCATCAATTTCAACACTAACCCTAAGCCCAAATGCTGTGAATTATGACCCCAAATGCTCTCCTGACCCTAAGCCTAACCCAAAACCTCGATTCTACCGACACGAACCCTAACCCTAATCCTAACCCAACTCCTCCCCTACCCCTAAATGCACTCAAACCCTGACACTAACCCTAACCGTAACGCTAAAAATGCTCCTGATTCTAACTTTAATCCTAACCCTAACCCTCACCAGAACACTGACCCTCGATTCTGCGAAAGCTAACCCTATACCTAACTCTAACCCTAACACTATCCTTAAATGCACTCGATTCTAACCCTCACCCTAAACATAAACCTAACCCTACCCCTAATCCTAACCCTAAATGCACTGGATTCTAACCATAACTCTAACCCTAATGTTCTCGATTATAACCCTAACACTCAATCGTCAATCTCAACATTAAGCCTAACCCTAAATGCACTCGACTCTAACCCAAAAGGCAATCCTGACCCTAAGTCTAACCCTAAACCTCGACACTACCAACACAAACCCTAACCCTAATCCCAACCCTACCCCTAAACCTCGATTCTACCAACACAAACACTAACCCTAACCCTAAGCTTAAATATAGTGGATTCTAACTATAACTCTAACCCTAATGTGCTCGATTCTAAGTCTAACACTAAATCTTCAATCTCAACACTAACCCTAACTCTAAATGCACTCAGTTGTAACCCAAAAGGCAATCCTCACCCTACGCCTCACCCTAAACTTCGATTCTACCAACACAAACCCTAACCCTAATCCTAACCCTACCCCTACCCCAACCCCTAAATGCACTCTAACCCTACCCCTACCCCTTACACTAACCCTAACCCTAACGAATTCTGACCAAAACTCTATCCCTAAATCTGCTCGATTCTAACCCTAACACTAAATCGTCAATTTCAACACTATCCCTAACCCTAAATGCACTCGACGCTAACCCAAAAGCCATTCCTCACCCTAAGCCTAACCCTAAACCTCGATTCTACCGACACAAACCTTAACCCTAATCCTAACCCTACTCTTACCCCTACCCCTAAATGCACTCTAAACCATACCCTGATGAAAAGCAGACGACTAAAAATGTGCCTGATTCTAACCCTAACCCTAACCCTAAGCCTATCCTTAAGCCTAACCCTCGATTCTACGAAAGCGAACGCTAAACCTAACTCTAACCCTAGCACTATCCTTAAATGCTCTCGATTTTAACCCAGACCCTCAACCTAACCCTAATCTTAACGCTAACACTAAAAGCACTGAATTCTAAGCATAACTCTCACCCTAAATATGCTCGATTCAAACCCTAACACTAAATCGTCAATTTGAACACTAACCCAAAGCCTAAATACACTCGATTCTGATCCAAAATGCAATCCTGACCCTAAGCCTAAACCTAAACCTCGATTCTACCAACACAAACCTTAACCCTAATCCTAACCCTATCCCTTCCACTACCCCCAAAAGCACTTTAACCCTAATCCTCACCCTAACGCTAACACTAAAACTGTGCTTGATTCTACCCCTAACCCTCACCCTAAGCCTAACCCTCGATTCTACGAAAGCTAACCCTCAACCTAACTCTAACGGTAGCACTATCTTTAATGCTCTCGATTCTAACCCTGACCCTAAACCTAACCCTAACCCTAACCCTAACCCTAAATGCACTGAATTCTATTCATATCTCTATCCCTAAATGTGCCTGATTCTAACGCTATAACTAAATCATCAATTTCAACACAAACCCTAAGCCCAAATGCTCTGAATTATGACCCCAAATGCAATCCTGACCCTAAGCCTAACCCTAAACCTCGATTCTACCAACACAAACCCTAACCCTAACCCTAAGCTTAAATATAGTGGATTCTAGCCATAACTCTAACCCTAATGTGCTCGATTCTAAGTCTAACACTAAATCTTCAATCTCAACACTAACCCTAACTCTAAAGGCACTCAGTTGTAACCCAAAAGGCAATCCTCACCCTACGCCTAACCCTAAACTTCGATTCTACCAACACAAACCCTAACCCTAATCCTAACCCTACCCCTACCCCTACCCCTAAATGCACTCTAACCCTACCCCTACCCCTTACACTAACCCTAACCCTAACGAATTTTAACCAAAACTCTAACCCTAAATGTGCTCGATTCTAACCCAAACACTAAATCGTCAATTTCAACACTATCCCTCACCCTAAATGCACTCGACACTAACGCAAAAGCCATTCCTGACCCTAAGCCTAACCCTAAACCTCGATTCTGCCAACACAAACCTTAACCCTAATCCTAACCCTACTCCTACGCCTACCCCTAAATGCACTCTAAGCCATACCCTGATGAAAAGCAGACCATTAAAAATGTGCCTGATTCTAACCCTAACCCTAACCCTAAGCCTATCCTTAAGTCTAACCCTCGATTCTACGAAAGCGAACGCTAAACCTAACTCTAACCTAGCACTATCCTTAAATGCTCTCCATTTTAACCCTGACGCTCAACCTAACAATAACCCTAACGCTAACCCTAAATGCACTGAATTCTAAGCATAACTCTCACCCTAAATGTGCTCGATTCAAACCGTAACACTAAATTGTCAATTTGAACACTAACCCAAAGCCTAAATACACTCGATTCTGATCCAAAATGCAATCCTGACCCTAAGCCTAAACCTAAACCTCGATTCTACCAAGACAAACCTTAACCCTAATCCTAACCCTATCCCTTCCACTAGCCCTAAAAGCACTTTAACCCTAATCCTCACCCTAACGATAACACTAAAACTGTGCTTGATTCTAACCCTAACCCTCACCCTAAGCCTAACCCTAAGCCTAACCCTCGATTCTACGAAAGCTTACCCTAAACCTAACTCTAACCCTAGCACTATCCTTAATGCTCTCGATTCTAACCCTGACCCTAAACCTAACCCTAACCCTAAGACTAACCCTAACCCTAAATGCACTGAATTCGAATCATAACTCTATCCCTAAATGTGCCTGATTCTAACGCTATAACTAAATCATCAATTTCAACACTAACCCTAAGCCCAAATGCTCTCAATTATGACCCCAAATGCTCTCCTGACCCTAAGCCTAACCCAAAACCTCGATTCTACCAACACAAACCCTTACCCTAATCCTAACCCAACTCCTCCCCTAGCCCTAAATGCACTCAAATCCTGACGATAACCCCAACCCTAACGCTAAAAATGGTCCTGATTCTAACCCTAATTCTAACCCTAACCCTCACCCGAACACTGATCCTCGATTCTACGAAAGCTAACCCTATACCTAACTCTAACCCTAACACTATCCTTAAATGCACTCGATTCTAACCCTCACCCTAAACATAAACCTAACCCTATCCCTAATCCTAACCCTACATGCACTGGATTCTAACCATAACTCTAACCCTAATGTGCTCGATTAGAACCCTAACACTAAATCGTCAATCTCAACACTAAGCCTAAACCTAAATGCACTCGACTCTAACCCAAAAGGCAATCCTGACCCTAAGCCTAACCCTAAACCTCGATTCTACCAACACAAACCCTAACCCTAACCCTAAGCTTAAATATAGTGGATTCTAGCCATAACTCTAACCCTAATGTGCTCGATTCTAAGTCTAACACTAAATCTTCAATCTCAACACTAACCCTAACTCTAAATGCACTCAGTTGTAACCCAAAAGGCAATCCTCACCCTACGCCTAACCCTAAACTTCGATTCTACCAACACAAACCCTAAGCCTAATCCTAACCCTACCCCTACCCCTACCCCTAAATGCACTCTAACCCTACCCCTACCCCTTACACTAATCCTAACCCTAACGAATTTTAACCAAAACTCTAACCCTAAATGTGCTCGATTCTAACCCAAACACTAAATCGTCAATTTCAACACTATCCCTCACCCTAAATGCACTCGACACTAACGCAAAAGCCATTCCTGACCCTAAGCCTAACCCTAAACCTCGATTCTGCCAACACAATCCTTAACCCTAATCCTAACCCTGCTCCTACGCCTACCCCTAAATGCACTCTAAGCCATACCCTGATGAAAAGCAGACCATTAAAAATGTGCCTGATTCTAACCCTAACCCTAACCCTAAGCCTATCCTTAAGTCTAACCCTCGATTCTACGAAAGCGAACGCTAAACCTAACTCTAACCCTAGCACTATCCTTAAATGCTCTCCATTTTAACCCTGACCCTCAACCTAACCCTAACCCTAACGCTAACCCTAAATGCACTGAATTCTAAGCATAACTCTCACCCTAAATGTGCTCGATTCAAACCGTAACACTAAATTGTCAATTTGAACACTAACCCAAAGCCTAAATACACTCGATTCTGATCCAAAATGCAATCCTGACCCTAAGCCTAAACCTAAACCTCGATTCTACCAACACAAACCTTAACCCTAATCCTAACCCTATCCCTTCCACTAGCCCTAAAAGCACTTTAACCCTAATCCTCACCTTAACGCTAACACTAAAACTGTGCTTGATTCTAACCCTAACCCTCACCGTAAGCCTAACCCTAAGCCTAACCCTCGATTCTACGAAAGCTTACCCTAAACCTAACTCTAACCCTAGCACTATCCGTAATGCTCTCGATTCTAACCCTGACCCTAAACCTAACCCTAACCCTAAGACTAACCCTAACCCTAAATGCACTGAATTCTAATCATAACTCTATCCCTAAATGTGCCTGATTCTAACGCTATAACTAAATCATCAATTTCAACACTAACCCTAAGCCCAAATGCTCTCAATTATGACCCCAAATGCTCTCCTGACCCTAAGCCTAACCCAAAACCTCGATTCTACCAACACAAACCCTTACCCTAATCCTAACCCAACTCCTCCCCTAGCCCTAAATGCACTCAAATCCTGACGATAACCCCAACCCTAACGCTAAAAATGGTCCTGATTCTAACTTTAATCCTAACCCTAACCCTCACCAGAACACTGACCCTCGATTCTACGAAAGCTAACCCTATACCTAACTCTAACCCTAACACTATCCTTAAATGCACTCGATTCTAACCCTCACCCTAAACATAAACCTAACCCTATCCCTAATCCTAAACCTAAATGCACTGGATTCTAACCATAACTCTAACCCTAATGTGCTCGATTATAACCCTAACACTCAATCGTCAATCTCAACACTAAGCCTAACCCTAAATGCACTCGACTCTAACCCAAAAGGCAATCTTGACCCTAAGCCTAAACCTAAACCTCGATTCTACCAACACAAACCCTAACCCTCACCCTAAGCTTAAATATAGTGGATTCTAGCCATAACTCTAACCCTAATGTGCTCGATTCTAAGTCTAACACTAAATCTTCAATCTCAACACTAACCTTAACTCTAAATGCACTCAGTTGTAACCCAAAAGGCAATCCTCACCCTACGCCTAACCCTAAACTTCGATTCTACCAACACAAACCCTAACCCTAATCCTAACCCTACCCCTACCCCAACCCCTAAATGCACTCTAACCCTACCCCTACCCCTTACACTAACCCTAACCCTAACGAATTCTGACCAAAACTCTATCCCTAAATCTGCTCGATTCTAACCCTAACACTAAATCGTCAATTTCAACACTATCCCTAACCCTAAATGCACTCGACTCTAACCCAAAAGCCATTCCTCACCCTAAGCCTAACCCTAAACCTCGATTCTACCGACACAAACCTTAACCCTAATCCTAACCCTACTCTTACCCCTACCCCTAAATGCACTCTAAACCATACCCTGATGAAAAGCAGACCACTAAAAATGTGCCTGATTCTAACCCTAACCCTAACCCTAAGCCTATCCTTAAGCCTAACCCTCGATTCTACGAAAGCGAACGCTAAACCTAACTCTAACCCTAGCACTATCCTTAAATGCTCTCGATTTTAACCCAGACCCTCAACCTAACCCTAATCTTAACGCTAACCCTAAAAGCACTGAATTCTAAGCATAACTCTCACCCTAAATATGCTCGATTCAAACCCTAACACTAAATCGTCAATTTGAACACTAACCCAAAGCCTAAATACACTCGATTCTGCTCCAAAATGCAATCCTGACCCTAAGCCTAAACCTAAACCTCGATTCTACCAACACAAACCTTAACCCTAATCCTAACCCTATCCCTTCCACTAGCCCCAAAAGCACTTTAACCCTAATCCTCACCCTAACGCTAACACTAAAACTGTGCTTGATTCTAACCCTAACCCTCACCCTAAGCCTAACCCTAAGCCTAACCATCGATTCTACGAAAGCTAACCCCCAACCTAACTCTAACCGTAGCACTATCTTTAATGCTCTCGATTCTAACCCTGACCCTAAACCTAACCCTAACCCTAACCCTAACCCTAAATGCACTGAATTCTATTCATAACTCTATCCCTAAATGTGCCTGATTCTAACGCTATAACTAAATCATCAATTTCAACAATAACCCTAAGCCCAAATGCTCTCAATTATGACCCCAAATGCTCTCCTGACCCTAAGCCTAACCCAAAACCTCGATTCTACCAACACAAACCCTTACCCTAATCCTAACCCAACTCCTCCCCTAGCCCTAAATGCACTCAAATCCTGACGATAACCCCAACCCTAACGCTAAAAATGGTCCTGATTCTAACCCTAATTCTAACCCTAACCCTCACCCGAACACTGACCCTCGATTCTACGAAAGCTAACCCTATACCTAACTCTAACCCTAACACGATCCTTAAATGCACTCGATTCTAACCCTCACCCTAAACATAAACCTAACCCTATCCCTAATCCTAATCCTACATGCACTGGATTCTAACCATAACTAACCCTAATGTGCTCGATTATAACCCTAACACTAAATCGTCAATCTCAACACTAAGCCTAACCCTAAATGCACTCGACTCTAACCCAAAAGGCAATCCTGACCCTAAGCCTAACCCTAAACCTCGATTCTACCAACACAAACCCTAACCCTAACCCTAAGCTTAAATATAGTGGATTCTAGCCATAACTCTAACCCTAATGTGCTCGATTCTAAGTCTAACACTAAATCTTCAATCTCAACACTAACCCTAACTCTAAAGGCACTCAGTTGTAACCCAAAAGGCAATCCTCACCCTACGCCTAACCCTAAACTTCGATTCTACCAACACAAACCCTAACCCTAATCCGAACCCTACCCCTACCCCTACCCCTAAATGCACTCTAACCCTACCCCTACCCCTTACACTAACCCTAACCCTAACGAATTTTAACCAAAACTCTAACCCTAAATGTGCTCGATTCTAACCCAAACACTAAATCGTCAATTTCAACACTATCCCTCACCCTAAATGCACTCGACACTAACGCAAAAGCCATTCCTGACCCTAAGCCTAACCCTAAACCTCGATTCTGCCAACACAAACCTTAACCCTAATCCTAACCCTACTCCTACGCCTACCCCTAAATGCACTCTAAGCCATACCCTGATGAAAAGCAGACCATTAAAAATGTGCCTGATTCTAACCCTAACCCTAACCCTAAGCCTATCCTTAAGTCTAACCCTCGATTCTACGAAAGCGAACGCTAAACCTAACTCTAACCCTAGCACTATCCTTAAATGCTCTCGATTTTAACCCTGACGCTCAACCTAACCCTAACCGTAACGCAAACCCTAAATGCACTGAATTCTAAGCATAACTGTCACCCTAAATGTGCTCGATTCAAACCCTAAGACTAAATTGTCAATTTGAACACTAACCCAAAGCCTAAATACACTCGATTCTGATCCAAAATGCAATCCTGACCCTAAGGCTAAACCTAAACCTCGATTCTCCCAACACAAACCTTAACCCTAATCCTAACCCTATCCCTTCCACTAGCCCTAAAAGCACTTTAACCCTAATCCTCACCCTAACGCTAACACTAAAACTGTGCTTGATTCGAACCCTAACCCTCACCCTAAGCCTAACCCTAAGCCTAACCCTCGATTCTACGAAAGCTTACCCTAAACCTAACTCTAACCCTAGCACTATCCTTAATGCTCTCGATTCTAACCCTGACCCTAAACCTAACCCTAACCCTAAGACTAACCCTAACCCTAAATGCACTGAATTCTAATCATAACTCTATCCCTAAATGTGCCTGATTCTAACGCTATAACTAAATCATCAATTTCAACACTAACCCTAAGCCCAAATGCTCTCAATTATGACCCCCAAATGCTCTCCTGACCCTAAGCCTAACCCAAAACCTCGATTCTACCAACACAAACCCTTACCCTAATCCTAACCCAACTCCTCCCCTAGCCCTAAATGCACTCAAATCCTGACGATAACCCCAACCCTAACGCTAAAAATGGTCCTGATTCTAACCCTAATTCTAACCCTAACCCTCACCCGAACACTGACCCTCGATTCTACGAAAGCTAACCCTATACCTAACTCTAACCCTAACACTATCCTTAAATGCACTCGATTCTAACCCTCACCCTAAACATAAACCTAACCCTATCCCTAATCCTAACCCTACATGCACTGGATTCTAACCATAACTCTAACCCTAATGTGCTCGATTAGAACCCTAACACTAAATCGTCAATCTCAACACTAAGCCTAACCCTAAATGCACTCGACTCTAACCCAAAAGGCAATCCTGACCCTAAGCCTAACCCTAAACCTCGATTCTACCAACACAAACCCTAACCCTAACCCTAAGCTTAAATATAGTGGATTCTAGCCATAACTCTAACCCTAATGTGCTCGATTCTAAGTCTAACACTAAATCTTCAATCTCAACACTAACCCTAACTCTAAATGCACTCAGTTGTAACCCAAAAGGCAATCCTCACCCTACGCCTAACCCTAAACTTCGATTCTACCAACACAAACCCTAACCCTAATCCTAACCCTACCCCTACCCCTACCCCTAAATGCACTCTAACCCTACCCCTACCCCTTACACTAATCCTAACCCTAACGAATTTTAACCAAAACTCTAACCCTAAATGTGCTCGATTCTAACCCAAACACTAAATCGTCAATTTCAACACTATCCCTCACCCTAAATGCACTCGACACTAACGCAAAAGCCATTCCTGACCCTAAGCCTAACCCTAAACCTCGATTCTACCGACACAAACCTTAACCCTAATCCTAACCCTACTCTTACCCCTACCCCTAAATGCACTCTAAACCATACCCTGATGAAAAGCAGACGACTAAAAATGTGCCTGATTCTAACCCTAACCCTAACCCTAAGCCTATCCTTAAGCCTAACCCTCGATTCTACGAAAGCGAACGCTAAACCTAACTCTAACCCTAGCACTATCCTTAAATGCTCTCCATTTTAACCCTGACCCTCAACCTAACCCTAACCCTAACGCTAACCCTAAATGCACTGAATTCTAAGCATAACTCTCACCCTAAATGTGCTCGATTCAAACCGTAACACTAAATTGTCAATTTGAACACTAACCCAAAGCCTAAATACACTCGATTCTGATCCAAAATGCAATCCTGACCCTAAGCCTAAACCTAAACCTCGATTCTACCAACACAAACCTTAACCCTAATCCTAACCCTATCCCTTCCACTAGCCCTAAAAGCACTTTAACCCTAATCCTCACCTTAACGCTAACACTAAAACTGTGCTTGATTCTAACCCTAACCCTCACCGTAAGCCTAACCCTAAGCCTAACCCTCGATTCTACGAAAGCTTACCCTAAACCTAACTCTGACCCTAGCACTATCCGTAATGCTCTCGATTCTAACCCTGACCCTAAACCTAACCCTAACCCTAAGACTAACCCTAACCCTAAATGCACTGAATTCTAATCATAACTCTATCCCTAAATGTGCCTGATTCTAACGCTATAACTAAATCATCAATTTCAACACTAACCCTAAGCCCAAATGCTCTCAATTATGACCCCAAATGCTCTCCTGACCCTAAGCCTAACCCAAAACCTCGATTCTACCAACACAAACCCTTACCCTAATCCTAACCCAACTCCTCCCCTAGCCCTAAATGCACTCAAATCCTGACGATAACCCCAACCCTAACGCTAAAAATGGTCCTGATTCTAACCCTAATTCTAACCCTAACCCTCACCCGAACACTGACCCTCGATTCTACGAAAGCTAACCCTATACCTAACTCTAACCCTAACACTATCCTTAAATGCACTCGATTCTAACCCTCACCCTAAACATAAACCTAACCCTATCCCTAATCCTAACCCTACATGCACTGGATTCTAACCATAACTCTAACCCTAATGTGCTCGATTAGAACCCTAACACTAAATCGTCAATCTCAACACTAAGCCTAACCCTAAATGCACTCGACTCTAACCCAAAAGGCAATCCTGACCCTAAGCCTAACCCTAAACCTCGATTCTACCAACACAAACCCTAACCCTAACCCTAAGCTTAAATATAGTGGATTCTAGCCATAACTCTAACCCTAATGTGCTCGATTCTAAGTCTAACACTAAATCTTCAATCTCAACACTAACCCTAACTCTAAATGCACTCAGGTGTAACCCAAAAGGCAATCCTCACCCTACGCCTAACCCTAAACTTCGATTCTACCAACACAAACCCTAACCCTAATCCTAACCCTACCCCTACCCCTACCCCTAAATGCACTCTAACCCTACCCCTACCCCTTACACTAATCCTAACCCTAACGAATTTTAACCAAAACTCTAACCCTAAATGTGCTCGATTCTAACCCAAACACTAAATCGTCAATTTCAACACTATCCCTCACCCTAAATGCACTCGACACTAACGCAAAAGCCATTCCTGACCCTAAGCCTAACCCTAAACCTCGATTCTGCCAACACAATCCTTAACCCTAATCCTAACCCTACTCCTACGCCTACCCCTAAATGCACTCTAAGCCATACCCTGATGAAAAGCAGACCATTAAAAATGTGCCTGATTCTAACCCTAACCCTAACCCTAAGCCTATCCTTAAGTCTAACCCTCGATTCTACGAAAGCGAACGCTAAACCTAACTCTAACCCTAGCACTATCCTTAAATGCTCTCCATTTTAACCCTGACCCTCAACCTAACCCTAACCCTAACGCTAACCCTAAATGCACTGAATTCTAAGCATAACTCTCACCCTAAATGTGCTCGATTCAAACCGTAACACTAAATTGTCAATTTGAACACTAACCCAAAGCCTAAATACACTCGATTCTGATCCAAAATGCAATCCTGACCCTAAGCCTAAACCTAAACCTCGATTCTACCAACACAAACCTTAACCCTAATCCTAACCCTATCCCTTCCACTAGCCCTAAAAGCACTTTAACCCTAATCCTCACCCTAACGCTAACACTAAAACTGTGCTTGATTCTAACCCTAACCCTCACCGTAAGCCTAACCCTAAGCCTAACCCTCGATTCTACGAAAGCTTACCCTAAACCTAACTCTAACCCTAGCACTATCCTTAATGCTCTCGATTCTAACCCTGACCCTAAACCTAACCCTAACCCTAAGACTAACCCTAACCCTAAATGCACTGAATTCTAATCATAACTCTATCCCTAAATGTGCCTGATTCTAACGCTATAACTAAATCATCAATTTCAACACTAACCCTAAGCCCAAATGCTCTCAATTATGACCCCAAATGCTCTCCTGACCCTAAGCCTAACCCAAAACCTCGATTCTACCAACACAAACCCTTACCCTAATCCTAACCCAACTCCTCCCCTAGCCCTAAATGCACTCAAATCCTGACGATAACCCCAACCCTAACGCTAAAAATGGTCCTGATTCTAACTTTAATCCTAACCCTAACCCTCACCAGAACACTGACCCTCGATTCTACGAAAGCTAACCCTATACCTAACTCTAACCCTAACACTATCCTTAAATGCACTCGATTCTAACCCTCACCCTAAACATAAACCTAACCCTATCCCTAATCCTAAACCTAAATGCACTGGATTCTAACCATAACTCTAACCCTAATGTGCTCGATTATAACCCTAACACTCAATCGTCAATCTCAACACTAAGCCTAACCCTAAATGCACTCGACTCTAACCCAAAAGGCAATCTTGACCCTAAGCCTAAACCTAAACCTCGATTCTACCAACACAAACCCTAACCCTCACCCTAAGCTTAAATATAGTGGATTCTAGCCATAACTCTAACCCTAATGTGCTCGATTCTAAGTCTAACACTAAATCTTCAATCTCAACACTAACCCTAACTCTAAATGCACTCAGTTGTAACCCAAAAGGCAATCCTCACCCTACGCCTCACCCTAAACTTCGATTCTACCAACACAAACCCTAACCCTAATCCTAACCCTACCCCTACCCCAACCCCTAAATGCACTCTAACCCTACCCCTACCCCTTACACTAACCCTAACCCTAACGAATTCTGACCAAAACTCTATCCCTAAATCTGCTCGATTCTAACCCTAACACTAAATCGTCAATTTCAACACTATCCCTAACCCTAAATGCACTCGACTCTAACCCAAAAGCCATTCCTCACCCTAAGCCTAACCCTAAACCTCGATTCTACCGACACAAACCTTAACCCTAATCCTAACCCTACTCTTACCCCTACCCCTAAATGCACTCTAAACCATACCCTGATGAAAAGCAGACCACTAAAAATGTGCCTGATTCTAACCCTAACCCTAACCCTAAGCCTATCCTTAAGCCTAACCCTCGATTCTACGAAAGCGAACGCTAAACCTAACTCTAACCCTAGCACTATCCTTAAATGCTCTCGATTTTAACCCAGACCCTCAACCTAACCCTAATCTTAACGCTAACCCTAAAAGCACTGAATTTTAAGCATAACTCTCACCCTAAATATGCTCGATTCAAACCCTAACACTAAGTCGTCAATTTGAACACTAACCCAAAGCCTAAATACACTCGATTCTGATCCAAAATGCAATCCTGACCCTAAGCCTAAACCTAAAACTCGATTCTACCAACACAAACCTTAACCCTAATCCTAACCCTATCCCTTCCACTAGCCCCAAAAGCACTTTAACCCTAATCCTCACCCTAACGCTAACACTAAAACTGTGCTTGATTCTAACCCTAACCCTCACCCTAAGCCTAACCCTAAGCCTAACCCTCGATTCTACGAAAGCTAACCCTCAACCTAACTCTAACCGTAGCACTATCTTTAATGCTCTCGATTCTAACCCTGACCCTAAACCTAACCCTAACCCTAACCCTAACCCTAAATGCACTGAATTCTATTCATATCTCTATCCCTAAATGTGCCTGATTCTAACGCTATAACTAAATCATCAATTTCAACAATAACCCTAAGCCCAAATGCTCTGAATTATGACCCCAAATGCAATCCTGAACCTAAGCCTAACCCAAAACCTCGATTCCACCAACACAAAACCTAACCCTAATCCTAACCCAACTCCTCCCCTACCCCGAAATGCACTCAAACCCTGACCCTAACCCCAACCCTAACGCTAAAAATGCTCCTGATTCTAACCTTAATCGTAACCCTAACCCTCACCCTAACACTGACCCTCGATTCTACGAAAGCTAACCCTATACCTAACTCTAACCCTAACACTATCCTTAAATGCACTCGATTCTAACCCTCACCCTAAACATAAACCTAACCCTATCCCTAATCCTAACCCTACATGCACTGGATTCTAACCATAACTCTAACCCTAATGTGCTCGATTATAACCCTAACACTAAATCGTCAATCTCAACACTAAGCCTAACCCTAAATGCACTCGACTCTAACCCAAAAGGCAATCCTGACCCTAAGCCTAAGCCTAAACCTCGATTCTACCAACACAAACCCTAACCCTAACCCTAAGCTTAAATATAGTGGATTCTAGCCATAACTCTAACCCTAATGTGCTCGATTCTAAGTCTAACACTAAATCGTCAATCTCAACACTAACCCTAACTCTAAATGCACTTAGGTGTAACCCAAAAGGCAATCCTCACCCTACGCCTAACCCTAAACTGCGATTCTACCAACACAAACCCTAACCCTAATCCTAACCCTACCCCTACCCCTACCCCTACCCCTAAATGCACTCTAACCCTACCCCTACCCCTTACACTAACCCTAACCCTAAGGAATTCTAACCAAAACTCTAACCCTAAATGTGCTCGATTCTAACCCAAACACTAAATCGTCAATCTCAACACTAAGCCTAAAACCAACTGCACTCGACTCTAACCCAAAAGGCAATCCTGACCCTAAGCCTAACCCTAAACCTCGACACTACCAACACAAACCCTAACCTTAATCCCAACCCTACTCCTATCCCTACCTCTATATGCACTCTAACCCTAACTCTGATCCACCCCTAACACTAAAAATGCGCTTGATTCTATCCCTAACCCTAACCCAATCCCTAACCCTAACCGTAACCCTCAATTCTACGAAACCTAACCCTAAACCTAAGTCTAACCCTAACACTTTCCTTAAATGCTCTCGATTCTAATCCCGACCCTAATAGCCCTAACCCTAACTTTAAGCTTAAATATAGTGGATTCTAACCATAATTCTAACCCTAATGTGCTCGATTCTAGGTCTAACACTAAATCGTCAATCTCAACACTAACCCTAACTCTAAATGCACTCAGTTGTAACCCAAAAGGCAATCCTCACCCTACGCCTAACCCTAAACTTCGATTCTACCAACACAAACCCTAACACTAATCCTAAACCTACCACTACCCCTAACCCTAAAAGCACTCTAAACCTACCCCTACCCCTTCCACTAACCCTAACCCTAACGAATTCTAACCAAAACTCTAACCCTAAATGTGCTCGATTCTAACCCAAACACTAAATCGTCAATTTCAACACTATCCCTAACCCGAAATGCACTCGATTCTAACCCAAAAGCCATTCCTGACCCTAAGCCTAACCCTAAACCTCGATTCTGCCAACACAAACCTTAACCCTAATCCTAACCCTACTCCTACACCTACCCCTAAATGCACTCTAAGCCATACCCTGATGAAAAGCAGACCACTTAAAATGTGCCTGATTCTAACCCTAACCCTAAGCCTAACCTTAAGCCTAACCCTCGATTCTACGAAAGCGAACGCTAAACCTAACTCTAACCCTAGCACTATCCTTAAATGCTCTCGATTTTAACCCTGACCCTCAACCTAACCCTAACCCTAACGCTAACCCTAAATGCACTGAATTCTAAGCATAACTCTCACCCTAAATGTGCTCGATTCAAACCATAATACTAAATCGTCAATTTGAACACTAACCCAAAGCCTAAATACACTCGATTCTGATCCAAAATGCAATCCTGACCCTAAGCCTAAACCTAAACCTCGATTCTACCAACACAAACCTAAACCCTAATCCTAACCCTATCCCTTCCACTAGCCCTAAAAGCACTTTAACCCTAATCCTCACCCTAACGCTAACACTAAAACTATGCTTGATTCTAACCCTAACCCTCACCCTAAGCCTAACCCTAAGCCTAACCCTCGATTCTACGAAAGCTTACCCTAAACCTAACTCTAACCCTAGCACTATCCTTAATGCTCTCGATTCTAACCCTGACCCTAAAACTAACCCTAACCCTAAGACTAACCCTAACCCTAAATGCACTGAATTCGAATCATAACTCTATCCCTAAATGTGCCTGATTCTAGCGCTATAACTAAATCATCAATTTCAACACTAACCCTAAGCCCAAATGCTCTCAATTATGACCCCAAATGCTCTCCTGACCCTAAGCCTAACCCAAAACCTCGATTCTACCAACACAAACCCTTACCCTAATCCTAACCCAACTCCTCGCCTAGCCGTAAATGCACTCAAATCCTGACGATAACCCCAACCCTAACGCTAAAAATGCTCCTGATTCTAACCCTAATCCTAACCCTAACCCTCACCCGAACACTGACCCTCGATTCTACGAAAGCTAACCCTATACCTAACTCTAACCCTAACACTATCCTTAAATGCACTCGATTCTAACCCTCACCCTAAACATAAACCTAACCCTATCCCTAATCCTAACCCTAAATGCACTGGATTCTAACCATAACTCTAACCCTAATGTGCTCGATTATAACCCTAACACTCAATCGTCAATCTCAACACTAAGCCTAACCCTAAATGCACTCGACTCTAACCCAAAAGGCAATTCTGACCCTAAGCCTAAACCTAAACCTCGATTCTACCAACACAAACCCTAACCCTCACCCTAAGCTTAAATATAGTCAATTCTAGCCATAACTCTAACCCTAATGTGCTCGATTCTAAGTCTAACACTAAATCGTCAATCTCAACACTAACCCTAACTCTAAATGCACTCAGTTGTAAACCAAAAGGCAATCCTCACCCTACGCCAAACCCTAAACTTCGATCCTACCAACACAAACCCTAAACCTAATCCTAACCCTACCCCTACGCCTAGCCCTAAATGCACTCTAAGCCATACCTTGATGAAAAGCAGACCACTGAAAATGTGCCTGATTCTAACCCTAGCCCTAACCCTAAGCCTAACCTTAAGCCTAACCCTCGATTCTACGAAAGCGAACGCTAAACCTAACTCTAACCCTAGCACTATCCTTAAATGCTCTCCATTTTAACCCTGACCCTCAACCTAACCCTAACCCTAACGCTAACCCTAAATGCACTAAATTCTAAGCATAACTCTCACCCTAAATGTGCTCGATTCAAACCCTAACACTAAATCGTCAATTTGAACACTAACCCAAAGCCTAAATACACTCGATTCTGATGCAAAATGCAATCCTGACCCTAAGCCTAAACCTCAACCTCGATTCTACCAAGACAAACCTTAACCCTAATCCTAACCCTATCCCTTCCACTAGCCCTAAAAGCACTTTAACCCTAATCCTCACCCTAACGCTAACACTAAAACTGTGCTTGATTCGAACCCTAACCCTCACCCTAAGCCTAACCCTCGACTCTATGAAAGCTAACCCTAAACCTAACTCTAACCCTAGCACTATCCTTAATGCTCTTGATTCTAACCCTGACCCTAAACCTAACCCTAACCCTTACCCTAACCCTAAATGCACTGAATTCTAATCATAACTCTATCCCTAAATGTGCCTGATTCTAACGCTATAACTAAATCATCAATTTCAACACTAACCCTAAGCCCAAATGCTGTGAATTATGACCCCAAATGCTCTCCTGACCCTAAGCCTAACCCAAAACCTCGATTCTACCGACACGAACCCTAACCCTAATCCTAACCCAACTCCTCCCCTACCCCTAAATGCACTCAAACCCTGACACTAACCCTAACCGTAACGCTAAAAATGCTCCTGATTCTAACTTTAATCCTAACCCTAACCCTCACCAGAACACTGACCCTCGATTCTGCGAAAGCTAACCCTATACCTAACTCTAACCCTAACACTATCCTTAAATGCACTCGATTCTAACCCTCACCCTAAACATAAACCTAACCCTATCCCTAATCCTAACCCTAAATGCACTGGATTCTAACCATAACTCTAACCCTAATGTTCTCGATTATAACCCTAACACTCAATCGTCAATCTCAACACTAAGCCTAACCCTAAATGCACTCGACTCCAACCCAAAAGGCAATCCTGACCCTAAGTCTAACCCTAAACCTCGACACTACCAACACAAAACCTAACCCTAATCCCAACCCTACCCCTAAACCTCGATTCTACCAACACAAACACTAACCCTAACCCTAAGCTTAAATATAGTGGATTCTAACTATAACTCTAACCCTAATGTGCTCGATTCTAAGTCTAACACTAAATCTTCAATCTCAACACTAACCCTAACTCTAAATGCACTCAGTTGTAACCCAAAAGGCAATCCTCACCCTACGCCTCACCCTAAACTTCGATTCTACCAACACAAACCCTAACCCTAATCCTAACCCTACCCCTACCCCAACCCCTAAATGCACTCTAACCCTACCCCTACCCCTTACACTAACCCTAACCCTAACGAATTCTGACCAAAACTCTATCCCTAAATCTGCTCGATTCTAACCCTAACACTAAATCGTCAATTTCAACACTATCCCTAACCCTAAATGCACTCGACTCTAACCCAAAAGCCATTCCTCACCCTAAGCCTAACCCTAAACCTCGATTCTACCGACACAAACCTTAACCCTAATCCTAACCCTACTCTTACCCCTACCCCTAAATGCACTCTAAACCATACCCTGATGAAAAGCAGACCACTAAAAATGTGCCTGATTCTAACCCTAACCCTAACCCTAACCCTAAGCCTATCCTTAAGCCTAACCCTCGATTCTACGAAAGCGAACGCTAAACCTAACTCTAACCCTAGCACTATCCTTAAATGCTCTCGATTTTAACCCAGACCCTCAACCTAACCCTAATCTTAACGCTAACACTAAAAGCACTGAATTCTAAGCATAACTCTCACCCTAAATATGCTCGATTCAAACCCTAACACTAAATCGTCAATTTGAACACTAACCCAAAGCCTAAATACACTCGATTCTGATCCAAAATGCAATCCTGACCCTAAGCCTAAACCTAAACCTCGATTCTACCAACACAAACCTTAACCCTAATCCTAACCCTATCCCTTCCACTAGCCCCAAAAGCACTTTAACCCTAATCCTCACCCTAACGCTAACACTAAAACTGTGCTTGATTCTACCCCTAACCCTCACCCTAAGCCTAACCCTCGATTCTACGAAAGCTAACCCTCAACCTAACTCTAACGGTAGCACTATCTTTAATGCTCTCGATTCTAACCCTGACCCTAAACCTAACCCTAACCCTAACCCTAACCCTAAATGCACTGAATTCTATTCATATCTCTATCCCTAAATGTGCCTGATTCTAACGCTATAACTAAATCATCAATTTCAACACTAACCCTAAGCCCAAATGCTCTGAATTATGACCCCAAATGCAATCCTGACCCTAAGCCTAACCCAAAACCTCGATTCCACCAACACAAACCCTAACCCTAATCCTAACCCAACTCCTCCCCTACCCCTAAATGCACTCCAACCCTGGCCCTAACCCCAACCCTAACGCTAAAAATGCTCCTGATTCTAACCTTAATCGTAACCCTAACCCTCACCCTAACACTGACCCTCGATTCTACGAAAGCTAACCCTATACCTAACTCTAACCCTAACACTATCCTTAAATGCACTCGATTCTAACCCTCACCCTAAACATAAACCTAACCCTATCCCTAATCCTAACCCTACATGCATTGGATTCTAACCATAACTCGAACCCTAATGTGCTCGATTATAACCCTAACACTAAATCGTCAATCTCAACCCTAAGCCTAACCCTAAATGCACTCGACTCTAACCCAAAAGGCAATCCTGACCCTAACCCTAACCCTAAACCTCGATTCTACCAACACAAACCCTAACCCTAACCCTAAGCTTAAATATAGTGGATTCTAGCCATAACTCTAACCCTAATGTGCTCGATTCTAAGTCTAACACTAAATCTTCAATCTCAACACTAACCCTAACTCTAAATGCACTCAGTTGTAACCCAAAAGGCAATCCTCACCCTACGCCTAACCCTAAACTTCGATTCTACCAACACAAACCCTAACCCTAATCGTAACCCTACCCCTACCCTACCCCTAAATGCACTCTAACCCTACCCCTACCCCTTACACTAACCCTAACCCTAACGAATTTTAACCAAAACTCTAACCCTAAATGTGCTCGATTCTAACCCAAACACTAAATCGTCAATTTCAACACTATCCCTCACCCTAAATGCACTCGACACTAACGCAAAAGCCATTCCTGACCCTAAGCCTAACCCTAAACCTCGATTCTGCCAACACAAACCTTAACCCTAATCCTAACCCTACTCCTACGCCTACCCCTAAATGCACTCTAAGCCATACCCTGATGAAAAGCAGACCATTAAAAATGTGCCTGATTCTAACCCTAACCCTAACCCTAAGCCAATCCTTAAGTCTAACCCTCGATTCTACGAAAGCGAACGCTAAACCTTACTCTAACCCTAGCACTATCCTTAAATGCTCTCCATTTTAACCCTGACCCTCAACCTAACCCTAACACTAACGCTAACCCTAAATGCACTGAATTCTAAGCATAACTCTGACCCCAAATGTGCTCGATTCAAACCCTAACACTAAATTGTCAATATGAACACTAAACCAAAGCCTAAATACACTCGATTCTGATCCAAAATGCAATCCTGACCCTAAGGCTAAACCTAAACCTCGATTCTACCAACACAAACCTTAACCCTAATCCTAACCCTATCCCTTCCACTAGCCCTAAAAGCACTTTAACCCTAATCCTCACCCTAACGCTAACACTAAAACTGTGCTTGATACGAACCCTAACCTTCACCCTAAGCCTAACCCTAAGCCTAACCCTCGATTCTACGAAAGCTAACCCTAAACCTAACTCTAACCCTAGCACTATCCTTAATGCTCTCGATTCTAACCCTGACCCTAACCCTCACCCTAACCCTAAATGCACTGAATTCTAATCATAACTCTATCACTAAATGTGCTTGATTCTAACGCTATAACTAAATCATCAGTTTCAACAGTAACCCTAAGCCCAAATGCTCTGAATTATGACCCCAAATGGTCTCCTGACCCTAAGCCTAACCCAAAACCTCGATTCTACCAACACAAACCCTAACCCTAATCCTAACCCAACTCCTCCCCTACCCCTAAATACACTCAAACCCTGACCCTAACCCCAACCCTAACGCTAAAAATGCTCCTGATTCTAACCCTAATCCTAACCCTAACCCTCACCCGAACACTGACCCTCGATTCTACGAAAGCTAACCCTATACCTAACTCTAACCCTAACACTATCCTTAAATGCACTCGATTCTAACCCTCACCCTAAACATAAACCTAACCCTATCCCTAATCCTCACCCTAAATGCACTGGATTCTAACCATAACTCTAACCCTAATGTGCTCGATTATAACCCTAACACTCAATCGTCAATCTCAACACTAAGCCTAACCCTAAATGCACTCGACTCTAACCCAAAAGGCAATCCTGACCCTAAGCCTAAGCCTAAACCTCGATTCTACCAACACAAACCCTAACCCTAACCCTAAGCTTAAATATAGTGGATTCTAACTATAACTCTAACCCTAATGTGCTCGATTCTAAGTCTAACACTAAATCGTCAATCTCAACACTAACCCTAACTCTAAATGCACTCAGGTGTAACCCAAAAGGCAATCCTCACCCTACGCCTAACCCTAAACTTCGATTCTACCAACACAAACCCTAACCCTAATCCTAACCCTACCCCTACCACTACCCCTACCCCTAAATGCACTCTAACCCTACCCCTACCCCTTACACTAACCCTAACCCTAACGAATTCTAACCAAAACTCTAACCCTAAATGTGCTCGATTCTAACCCAAACACTAAATCGTCAATCTCAACACTAAGCCTAAAACCAACTGCACTCGACTCTAACCCAAAAGGCAATCCTGACCCTAAGCCTAACCCTAAACCTCGACACTACCAACACAAACCCTAACCCTAATCCCAACGCTACTCCTATCCCTACCTCTATATGCACTCTAACCCTAACTCTGATCCACCCCTAACACTAAAAATGCGCTTGATTCTATCCCTAACCCTAACCCAAACCCTAACCCTAACCGTAACCCTCAATTCTACGAAACCTAACCCTAAACCTAAGTCTAACCCTAACACTTTCCTTAAATGCTCTCGATTCTAATCCCGACCCTAATAGCCCTAACCCTAACTTTAAGCTTAAATATAGTGTATTCTAACCATAATTCTAACCCTAATGTGCTCGATTCTAGGTCTAACACTAAATCGTCAATCTCAACACTAACCCTAACTCTAAATGCACTCAGTTGTAACCCAAAAGGGAATCCTCACCCTACGCCTAACCCTAAACTTCGATTCTACCAACACAAACCCTAACACTAATCCTAAACCTACCACTACCCCTAACCCTAAAAGCACTCTAAAACTACCCCTACCCCTTCCACTAACCCTAACCCTAACGAATTCTAACCAAAACTCTAACCCTAAATGTGCTCGATTCTAACCCAAACACTAAATCGTCAATTTCAACACTATCCCTAACCCTAAATGCACTCGATTCTAACCCAAAAGCCATTCCTGACCCTAAGCCTAACCTTAAACCTCGATTCTGCCAACACAAACCTTAACCCTAATCCTAACCCTACTCCTACACCTACCCCTAAATGCACTCTAAGCCATACCCTGATGAAAAGCAGACCACTTAAAATGTGCCTGATTCTAACCCTAACCCTAAGCCTAACCTTAAGCCTAACCCTCGATTCTACGAAAGCGAACGCTAAACCTAACTCTAACCCTAGCACTATCCTTAAATGCTCTCGATTTTAAACCTGACCCTCAACCTAACCCTAACCCTAACGCTAACCCTAAATGCACTGAATTCTAAGCATAACTCTCACCCTAAATGTGCTCGATTCAAACCATAACACTAAATCGTCAATTTGAACACTAACCCAAAGCCTAAATACACTCGATTCTGATCCAAAATGCAATCCTGACCCTAAGCCTAAACCTAAACCTCGATTCTACCAACACAAACCTTAACCCTAATCCTAACCCTATCCCTTCCACTAGCCCTAAAAGCACTTTAACCCTAATCCTCACCCTAACGCTAACACTAAAACTATGCTTGATTCTAACCCTAACCCTCACCCTAAGCCTAACCCTAAGCCTAACCCTCGATTCTACGAAAGCTTACCCTAAACCTAACTCTAACCCTAGCACTATCCTTAATGCTCTCGATTCTAACCCTGACCCTAAACCTAACCCTAACCCTAAGACTAACCCTAACCCTAAATGCACTGAATTCGAATCATAACTCTATCCCTAAATGTGCCTGATTCTAACGCTATAACTAAATCATCAATTTCAACACTAACCCTAAGCCCAAATGCTCTCAATTATGACCCCAAATGCTCTCCTGACCCTAAGCCTAACCCAAAACCTCGATTCTACCAACACAAACCCTTACCCTAATCCTAACCCAACTCCTCGCCTAGCCCTAAATGCACTCAAATCCTGACGATAACCCCAACCCTAACGCTAAAAATGCTCCTGATTCTAACCCTAATCCTAACCCTAACCCTCACCCGAACACTGACCCTCGATTCTACGAAAGCTAACCCTATACCTAACTCTAACCCTAACACTATCCTTAAATGCACTCGATTCTAACCCTCACCCTAAACATAAACCTAACCCTATCCCTAATCCTAACCCTAAATGCACTGGATTCTAACCATAACTCTAACCCTAATGTGCTCGATTATAACCCTAACACTCAATCGTCAATCTCAACACTAAGCCTAACCCTAAATGCACTCGACTCTAACCCAAAAGGCAATTCTGACCCTAAGCCTAAACCTAAACCTCGATTCTACCAACACAAACCCTAACCCTAAGCTTAAATATAGTGGATTCTAGCCATAACTCTAACCCTAATGTGCTCGATTCTAAGTCTAACACTAAATCGTCAATCTCAACACTAACCCTAACTCTAAATGCACTCAGTTGTAACCCAAAAGGCAATCCTCACCCTACGCCAAACCCTAAACTTCGATCCTACCAACACAAACCCTAAACCTAATCCTAACCCTACCCCTACGCCTAGCCCTAAATGCACTCTAAGCCATACCTTGATGAAAAGCAGACCACTGAAAATGTGCCTGATTCTAACCCTAGCCCTAACCCTAAGCCTAACCTTAAGCCTAACCCTCGATTCTACGAAAGCGAACGCTAAACCTAACTCTAACCCTAGCACTATCCTTAAATGCTCTCGATTTTAACCCTGACCCTCAACCTAACCCTAACCCTAAAGCTAACCCTAAATGCACTGAATTCTAAGCATAACTCTCACCCTAAATGTGCTCGATTCAAACCCTAACACTAAATCGTCAATTTGAACACTAACCCAAAGCCTAAATACACTCGATTCTGATGCAAAATGCAATCCTGACCCTAAGCCTAAACCTCAACCTCGATTCTACCAAGACAAACCTTAACCCTAATCCTAACCCTATCCCTTCCACTAGCCCTAAAAGCACTTTAACCCTAATCCTCACCCTAACGCTAACACTAAAACTGTGCTTGATTCGAACCCTAACCCTCACCCTAAGCCTAACCCTCGACTCTATGAAAGCTAACCCTAAACCTAACTCTAACCCTAGCACTATACTTAATGCTCTTGATTCTAACCCTGACCCTAAACCTAACCCTAACCCTTACCCTAACCCTAAATGCACTGAATTCTAATCATAACTCTATCCCTAAATGTGCCTGATTCTAACGCTATAACTAAATCATCAATTTCAACACTAACCCTAAGCCCAAATGCTGTGAATTATGACCCCAAATGCTCTCCTGACCCTAAGCCTAACCCAAAACCTCGATTCTACCGACACGAACCCTAACCCTAATCCTAACCCAACTCCTCCCCTACCCCTAAATGCACTCAAACCCTGACACTAACCCTAACCGTAACGCTAAAAATGCTCCTGATTCTAACTTTAATCCTAACCCTAACCCTCACCAGAACACTGACCCTCGATTCTGCGAAAGCTAACCCTATACCTAACTCTAACCCTAACACTATCCTTAAATGCACTCGATTCTAACCCTCACCCTAAACATAAACCTAACCCTATCCCTAATCCTCACCCTAAATGCACTGGATTCTAACCATAACTCTAACCCTAATGTTCTCGATTATAACCCTAACACTCAATCGTCAATCTCAACACTAAGCCTAACCCTAAATGCACTCGACTCTAACCCAAAAGGCAATCCTGACCCTAAGTCTAACCCTAAACCTCGACACTACCAACACAAACCCTAACCCTAATCCCAACCCTACCCCTAAACCTCGATTCTACCAACACAAACCCTAACCCTAACCCTAAGCTTAAATATAGTGGATTCTAACTATAACTCTAACCCTAATGTGCTCGATTCTAAGTCTAACACTAAATCTTCAATCTCAACACTAACCTTAACTCTAAATGCACTCAGTTGTAACCCAAAAGGCAATCCTCACCCTACGCCTCACCCTAAACTTCGATTCTACCAACACAAACCCTAACCCTAATCCTAACCCTACCCCTACCCCAACCCCTAAATGCACTCTAACCCTACCCCTACCCCTTACACTAACCCTAACCCTAACGAATTCTGACCAAAACTCTATCCCTAAATCTGCTCGATTCTAACCCTAACACTAAATCGTCAATTTCAACACTATCCCTAACCCTAAATGCACTCGACTCTAACCCAAAAGCCATTCCTCACCCTAAGCCTAACCCTAAACCTCGATTCTACCGACACAAACCTTAACCCTAATCCTAACCCTACTCTTACCCCTACCCCTAAATGCACTCTAAACCATACCCTGATGAAAAGCAGACCACTAAAAATGTGCCTGATTCTAACCCTAACCCTAACCCTAAGCCTATCCTTAAGCCTAACCCTCGATTCTACGAAAGCGAACGCTAAACCTAACTCTAACCCTAGCACTATCCTTAAATGCTCTCGATTTTAACCCAGACCCTCAACCTAAGCCTAATCTTAACGCTAACCCTAAAAGCACTGAATTCTAAGCATAACTCTCACCCTAAATATGCTCGATTCAAACCCTAACACTAAATCGTCAATTTGAACACTAACCCAAAGCCTAAATACACTCGATTCTGATCCAAAATGCAATCCTGACCCTAAGCCTAAACCTAAAACTCGATTCTACCAACACAAACCTTAACCCTAATCCTAACCCTATCCCTTCCACTAGCCCCAAAAGCACTTTAACCCTAATCCTCACCCTAACGCTAACACTAAAACTGTGCTTGATTCTAACCCTAACCCTCACTCTAAGCCTAACCCTAAGCCTAACCCTCGATTCTACGAAAGCTAACCCTCAACCTAACTCTAACCGTAGCACTATCTTTAATGCTCTCGATTCTAACCCTGACCCTAAACCTAACCCTAACCCTAACCCTGACCCTAAATGCACTGAATTCTATTCATATCTCTATCCCTAAATGTGCCTGATTCTAACGCTATAACTAAATCATCAATTTCAACACTAACCCTAAGCCCAAATGCTCTGAATTATGACCCCAAATGCAATCCTGACCCTAAGCCTAACCCTAAACCTCGATTCTACCAACACAAACCCTAACCCTAACCCTAAGCTTAAATATAGTGGATTCTAGCCATAACTCTAACCCTAATGTGCTCGATTCTAAGTCTAACACTAAATCTTCAATCTCAACACTAACCCTAACTCTAAAGGCACTCAGTTGTAACCCAAAAGGCAATCCTCACCCTACGCCTAACCCTAAACTTCGATTCTACCAACACAAACCCTAACTCTAATCCTAACCCTACCCCTACCCCAACCCCTAAATGCACTCTAACCCTACCCCTACCCCTTACACTAACCCTAACCCTAACGAATTCTGACCAAAACTCTATCCCTAAATCTGCTCGATTCTAACCCTAACACTAAATCGTCAATTTCAACACTATCCCTAACCCTAAATGCACTCGACTCTAACCCAAAAGCCATTCCTCACCCTAAGCCTAACCCTAAACCTCGATTCTACCGACACAAACCTTAACCCTAATCCTAACCCTACTCTTACCCCTACCCCTAAATGCACTCTAAACCATACCCTGATGAAAAGCAGACCACTAAAAATGTGCCTGATTCTAACCCTAACCCTAACCCTAAGCCTATCCTTAAGCCTAACCCTCGATTCTACGAAAGCGAACGCTAAACCTAACTCTAACCCTAGCACTATCCTTAAATGCTCTCGATTTTAACCCAGACCCTCAACCTAACCCTAATCTTAACGCTAACCCTAAAAGCACTGAATTCTAAGCATAACTCTCACCCTAAATATGCTCGATTCATACCCTATCACTAAATCGTCAATTTGAACACTAACCCAAAGCCTAAATACACTCGATTCTGCTCCAAAATGCAATCCTGACCCTAAGCCTAAACCTAAACCTCGATTCTACCAACACAAACCTTAACCCTAATCCTAACCCTATCCCTTCCACTAGCCCCAAAAGCACTTTAACCCTAATCCTCACCCTAACGCTAACACTAAAACTGTGCTTGATTCGAACCCTAACCCTCACCCTAAGCCTAACCCTAAGCCTAACCATCGATTCTACGAAAGCTAACCCTCAACCTAACTCTAACCGTAGCACTATCTTTAATGCTCTCGATTCTAACCCTGACCCTAAACCTTACCCTAACCCTAACCCTAACCCTAAATGCACTGAATTCTATTCATAACTCTATCCCTAAATGTGCCTGATTCTAACGCTATAACTAAATCATCAATTTCAACAATAACCCTAAGCCCAAATGCTCTCAATTATGACCCCAAATGCTCGCCTGACCCTAAGCCTAACCCAAAACCTCGATTCTACCAACACAAACCCTTACCCTAATCCTAACCCAACTCCTCCCCTAGCCCTAAATGCACTCAAATCCTGACGATAACCCCAACCCTAACGCTAAAAATGGTCCTGATTCTAACCCTAATTCTAACCCTTACCCTCACCCGAACACTGACCCTCGATTCTACGAAAGCTAACCCTATACCTAACTCTAACCCTAACACTATCCTTAAATGCACTCGATTCTAACCCTCACCCTAAACATAAACCTAACCCTATCCCTAATCCTAATCCTACATGCACTGGATTCTAACCATAACTAACCCTAATGTGCTCGATTATAACCCTAACACTAAATCGTCAATCTCAACACTAAGCCTAACCCTAAATGCACTCGACTCTAACCCAAAAGGCAATCCTGACCCTAAGCCTAACCCTAAACCTCGATTCTACCAACACAAACCCTAACCCTAACCCTAAGCTTAAATATAGTGGATTCTAGCCATAACTCTAACCCTAATGTGCTCGATTCTAAGTCTAACACTAAATCTTCAATCTCAACACTAACCCTAACTCTAAAGGCACTCAGTTGTAACCCAAAAGGCAATCCTCACCCTACGCCTAACCCTAAACTTCGATTCTACCAACACAAACCCTAACCCTAATCCTAACCCTACCCCTACCCCTACCCCTAAATGCACTCTAACCCTACCCCTACCCCTTACACTAACCCTAACCCTAACGAATTTTAACCAAAACTCTAACCCTAAATGTGCTCGATTCTAACCCAAACACTAAATCGTCAATTTCAACACTATCCCTCACCCTAAATGCACTCGACACTAACGCAAAAGCCATTCCTGACCCTAAGCCTAACCCTAAACCTCGATTCTGCCAACACAAACCTTAACCCTAATCCTAACCCTACTCCTACACCTACCCCTAAATGCACTCTAAGCCATACCCTGATGAAAAGCAGACCATTAAAAATGTGCCTGATTCTAACCCTAACCCTAACCCTAAGCCTATCCTTAAGTCTAACCCTCGATTCTACGAAAGCGAACGCTAAACCTAACTCTAACCCTAGCACTATCCTTAAATGCTCTCGATTTTAACCCTGACGCTCAACCTAACCCTAACCGTAACGCAAACCCTAAATGCACTGAATTCTAAGCATAACTCTCACCCTAAATGTGCTCGATTCAAACCGTAACACTAAATTGTCAATTTGAACACTAACCCAAAGCCTAAATACACTCGATTCTGATCCAAAATGCAATCCTGACCCTAAGCCTAAACCTAAACCTCGATTCTACCAACACAAACCTTAACCCTAATCCTAACCCTATCCCTTCCACTAGCCCTAAAAGCACTTTAACCCTAATCCTCACCCTAACGCTAACACTAAAACTGTGCTTGATTCGAACCCTAACCCTCACCCTAAGCCTAACCCTAAGCCTAACCCTCGATTCTACGAAAGCTTACCCTAAACCTAACTCTAACCCTAGCACTATCCTTAATGCTCTCGATTCTAAAACTGACCCTAAACCTAACCCTAACCCTAAGACTAACCCTAACCCTAAATGCACTGAATTCTAATCATAACTCTAACCCTAAATGTGCCTGATTCTAACGCTATAACTAAATCATCAATTTCAACACTAACCCTAAGCCCAAATGCTCTGAATTATGACCCCAAATGCTCTCCTGACCCTAAGCCTAACCCAAAACCTCGATTCTACCAACACAAACCCTTACCCTAATCGTAACCCAACTCCTCCCCTAGCCCTAAATGCACTCAAATCCTGACGATAACCCCAACCCTAACGCTAAAAATGGTCCTGATTCTAACCCTAATTCTAACCCTAACCCTCACCCGAACACTGACCCTCGATTCTACGAAAGCTAACCCTATACCTAACTCTAACCCTAACACTATCCTTAAATGCACTCGATTCTAACCCTCACCCTAAACATAAACCTAACCCTATCCCTAATCCTAACCCTAAATGCACTGGATTCTAACCATAACTCTAACCCTAATGTGCTCGATTATAACCCTAACACTAAATCGTCAATCTCAACACTAAGCCTAACCCTAAATGCACTCGACTCTAACCCAAAAGGCAATCTTGACCATAAGCCTAAACCTAAACCTCGATTCTACCAACACAAACCCTAACCCTCACCCTAAGCTTAAATATAGTGGATTCTAGCCATAACTCTAACCCTAATGTGCTCGATTCTAAGTCTAACACTAAATCGTCAATCTCAACACTAACCCTAACTCTAAATGCACTCAGTTGTAACCCAAAAGGCAATCCTCACCCTACACCTAACCCTAAACTTCGATTCTACCAACACAAACCCTAACCCTAATCCTAACCCTACCCCTACCCCAACCCCTAAATGCACTCTAACCCTACCCTACCCCTTACACTAACCCTAACCCTAACGAATTCTAACCAAAACTCTAACCCTAAATGTGCTCGATTCTAACCCAAACACTAAATCGTCAATTTCAACACTATCCCTAACCCTAAATGCACTCGACTCTAACCCAAAAGTCATTCCTGACCCCAAGCCCAACCCTAAACCTCGATTCTACCAACACAAACCCTTACCCTAATCCTAACCCAACTCCTCCCCTAGCCCTAAATGCACTCAAATCCTAACGATAACCCCAACCCTAATGCTAAAAATGCTCCTGATTCTAACCCTAACTCTAACCCTAAGCCTAACCTTAAGCCTAACCCTCGATTCTACGAAAGCGAACGCTAATCCTAACTCTAACCCTAGCACTATCCTTAAATGCTCTCGATTTTCACCCTGACCCTCAACCTAACCCTAACCCTAACGCTAACCCTAAATGCACTGAATTCTAAGCATAACTCTCACCCCAAATGTGCTCGATTCAAACCCTAACACTAAATCGTCAATTCGAACACTAACCCAAAGCCTAAATACACTCGATTCTGATCCAAAATGCAATCCTGACCCTAAAGCTAAACCTAAACCTCGATTCTCCCAACACAAACCTTAACCCTAATCCTAACCCTATGCCTTCCACTAGCCCTAAAAGCACTTTAACCCTAATCCTCACCCTAACGCTAACACTAAAACTGTGCTTGATTCGAACCCTAACCCTCACCCTAAGCCTAACCCTAAGCCTAACCCTCGATTCTACGAAAGCTAACCCTAAACCTAACTCTTACCCTAGCACTATCCTTAATGCTCTCAATTCTAACCCTGACCCTAAACCTAACCCTAACCCTAAACCTAACCCTAACTGCACTGAATTCTAATCATAAATCTATCCCTAAATGTGCCTGATTCTAACGCTATAACTAAATCATCAATTTCAACACTAACCCTAAGCCCAAATGCTCTGAATTATGACCCCAAATGCTCTCCTGACCCTAATCCTAACCAAAAACCTCGATTCTACCAACACAAACCCTAACCCTAATCCTAACCCAACTCCTCCCCTAGCCCTAAATGCACTCAAACCCTGACCCTAACCAGAACCCTAACGCTAAATATGCTCCTGATTCTAACCCTAATCCTAACCCTAACCCTCACCCGAACACTGACCCTCGATTCTACGAAAGCTAACCCTATACCTTACTCTAACCCTAACACTATCCTTAAATGCACTCCATTCTAACCCTCACCCTAAACATAAACCTAACCCTATCCCTAATCCTAACCCTAAATGCACTGGATTCTAACCATAACTCTAACCCTAATGTGCTCGATTATAACCCTAACACTCAATCGTCAATCTCAACACTAAGCCTAACCCTAAATGCACTCGACTCTAACCCAAAAGGCAATTCTGACCCTAAGCCTAAACCTAAACCTCGATTCTACCAACACAAACCCTAACCCTCACCCTAAGCTTAAATATATTCTAGCCATAACTCTAACCCTAATGTGCTCGATTCTAAGTCTAACACTAAATCGTCAATCTCAACACTAACCCTAACTCTAAATGCAATCAGTTGTAACCCAAAAGGCAATCCTCACCCTACGCCAAACACTAAACTTCGATCCTACCAACACAAACCCTAAACCTAATCCTAACCCTACCCCTACGCCTAGCCCTAAATGCACTCTAAGCCATACCTTGATGAAAAGCAGACCACTGAAAATGTGCCTGATTCTAACCCTAGCCCTAACCCTAAGCCTAACCTTAAGCCTAACCCTCGATTCTACGAAAGCGAACGCTAAACCTAACTCTAACCCTAGCACTATCCTTAAATGCTCTCGATTTTAACCCTGACCCTCAACCTAACCCTAACCCTAACGCTAACCCTAAATGCACTGAATTCTAAGCATAACTCTCACCCTAAATGTGCTCGATTCAAACCCTAACACTAAATCGTCAATTTGAACACTAACCCAAAGCCTAAATACACTCGATTCTGATGCAAAATGCAATCCTGACCCTAAGCCTAAACCTCAACCTCGATTCTACCAAGACAAACCTTAACCCTAATCCTAACCCTATCCCTTCCACTAGCCCTAAAAGCACTTTAACCCTAATCCTCACCCTAACGCTAACACTAAAACTGTGCTTGATTCGAACCCTAACCCTCACCCTAAGCCTAACCCTCGACTCTATGAAAGCTAACCCTAAACCTAACTCTAACCCTAGCACTATCCTTAATGCTCTTGATTCTAACCCTGACCCTAAACCTAACCCTAACCCTTACCCTAACCCTAAATGCACTGAATTCTAATCATAACTCTATCCCTAAATGTGCCTGATTCTAACGCTATAACTAAATCATCAATTTCAACACTAACCCTAAGCCCAAATGCTGTGAATTATGACCCCAAATGCTCTCCTGACCCTAAGCCTAACCCAAAACCTCGATTCTACCGACACGAACCCTAACCCTAATCCTAACCCAACTCCTCCCCTACCCCTAAATGCACTCAAACCCTGACACTAACCCTAACCGTAACGCTAAAAATGCTCCTGATTCTAACTTTAATCCTAACCCTAACCCTCACCAGAACACTGACCCTCGATTCTGCGAAAGCTAACCCTATACCTAACTCTAACCCTAACACTATCCTTAAATGCACTCGATTCTAACCCTCACCCTAAACATAAACCTAACCCTATCCCTAATCCTAACCCTAAATGCACTGGATTCTAACCATAACTCTAACCCTAATGTTCTCGATTATAACCCTAACACTCAATCGTCAATCTCAACACTAAGCCTAACCCTAAATGCACTCGACTCTAACCCAAAAGGCAATCCTGACCCTAAGTCTAACCCTAAACCTCGACACTACCAACACAAACCCTAACCCTAATCCCACCCCTACCCCTAAACCTCGATTCTACCAACACAAACCCTAACCCTAACCCTAAGCTTAAATATAGTGGATTCTAACTATAACTCTAACCCTAATGTGCTCGATTCTAAGTCTAACACTAAATCGTCAATCTCAACACTAACCCTAACTCTAAATGCACTCAGGTGTAACCCAAAAGGCAATCCTCACCCTACGCCTAACCCTAAACTTCGATTCTACCAACACAAACCCTAACCCTAATCCTAACCCTACCCCTACCACTACCCCTACCCCTAAATGCACTCTAACCCTACCCCTACCCCTTACACTAACCCTAACCCTAACGAATTCTAACCAAAACTCTAACCCTAAATGTGCTCGATTCTAACCCAAACACTAAATCGTCAATCTCAACACTAAGCCTAAAACCAACTGCACTCGACTCTAACCCAAAAGGCAATCCTGACCCTAAGCCTAACCCTAAACCTCGACACTACCAACACAAACCCTAACCCTAATCCCAACCCTACTCCTATCCCTACCTCTATATGCACTCTAACCCTAACTCTGATCCACCCCTAACACTAAAAATGCGCTTGATTCTATCCCTAACCCTAACCCAAACCCTAACCCTAACCGTAACCCTCAATTTTACGAAACCTAACCCTAAACCTAAGTCTAACCCTAACACTTTCCTTAAATGCTCTCGATTCTAATCCCGACCCTAATAGCCCTAACCGTAACTTTAAGCTTAAATATAGTGTATTCTAACCATAATTCTAACCCTAATGTGCTCGATTCTAGGTCTAACACTAAATCGTCAATCTCAACACTAACCCTAACTCTAAATGCACTCAGTTGTAACTCAAAAGGGAATCCTCACCCTACGCCTAACCCTAAACTTCGATTCTACCAACACAAACCCTAACACTAATCCTAAACCTACCACTACCCCTAACCCTAAAAGCACTCTAAAACTACCCCTACCCCTTCCACTAACCCTAACCCTAACGAATTCTAACCAAAACTCTAACCCTAAATGTGCTCGATTCTAACCCAAACACTAAATCGTCAATTTCAACACTATCCCTAACCCTAAATGCACTCGATTCTAACCCAAAAGCCATTCCTGACCCTAAGCCTAACCTTAAACCTCGATTCTGCCAACACAAACCTTAACCCTAATCCTAACCCTACTCCTACACCTACCCCTAAATGCACTCTAAGCCATACCCTGATGAAAAGCAGACCACTTAAAATGTGCCTGATTCTAACCCTAACCCTAAGCCTAACCTTAAGCCTAACCCTCGATTCTACGAAAGCGAACGCTAAACCTAACTCTAACCCTAGCACTATCCTTAAATGCTCTCGATTTTAACCCTGACCCTCAACCTCACCCTAACCCTAACGCTAACCCTAAATGCACTGAATTCTAAGCATAACTCTCACCCTAAATGTGCTCGATTCAAACCATAACACTAAATCGTCAATTTGAACACTAACCCAAAGCCTAAATACACTCGATTCTGATCCAAAATGCAATCCTGACCCTAAGCCTAAACCTAAACCTCGATTCTACCAACACAAACCTTAACCCTAATCCTAACCCTATCCCTTCCACTAGCCCTAAAAGCACTTTAACCCTAATCCTCACCCTAACGCTAACACTAAAACTATGCTTGATTCTAACCCTAACCCTCACCCTAAGCCTAACCCTAAGCCTAACCCTCGATTCTACGAAAGCTTACCCTAAACCTAACTCTAACCCTAGCACTATCCTTAATGCTCTCGATTCTAACCCTGACCCTAAACCTAACCCTAACCCTAAGACTAACCCTAACCCTAAATGCACTGAATTCGAATCATAACTCTATCCCTAAATGTGCCTGATTCTAACGCTATAACTAAATCATCAATTTCAACACTAACCCTAAGCCCAAATGCTCTCAATTATGACCCCAAATGCTCTCCTGACCCTAAGCCTAACCCAAAACCTCGATTCTACCAACACAAACCCTTACCCTAATCCTAACCCAACTCCTCGCCTAGCCCTAAATGCACTCAAATCCTGACGATAACCCCAACCCTAACGCTAAAAATGCTCCTAATTCTAACCCTAATCCTAACCCTAACCCTCACCCGAACACTGACCCTCGATTCTACGAAAGCTAACCCTATACCTAACTCTAACCCTAACACTATCCTTAAATGCACTCGATTCTAACCCTCACCCTAAACATAAACCTAACCCTATCCCTAATCCTAACCCTAAATGCACTGGATTCTAACCATAACTCTAACCCTAATGTGCTCGATTATAACCCTAACACTCAATCGTCAATCTCAACACTAAGCCTAACCCTAAATGCACTCGACTCTAACCCAAAAGGCAATTCTGACCCTAAGCCTAAACCTAAACCTCGATTCTACCAACACAAACCCTAACCCTAAGCTTAAATATAGTCAATTCTAGCCATAACTCTAACCCTAATGTGCTCGATTCTAAGTCTAACACTAAATCGTCAATCTCAACACTAACCCTAACTCTAAATGCACTCAGTTGTAACCAAAAAGGCAATCCTCACCCTACGCCAAACCCTAAACTTCGATCCTACCAACACAAACCCTAAACCTAATCCTAACCCTACCCCTACGCCTAGCCCTAAATGCACTCTAAGCCATACCTTGATGAAAAGCAGACCACTGAAAATGTGCCTGATTCTAACCCTAGCCCTAACCCTAAGCCTAACCTTAAGCCTAACCCTCGATTCTACGAAAGCGAACGCTAAACCTAACTCTAACCCTAGCACTATCCTTAAATGCTCTCGATTTTAACCCTGACCCTCAACCTAACCCTAACCCTAAAGCTAACCCTAAATGCACTGAATTCTAAGCATAACTCTCACCCTAAATGTGCTCGATTCAAACCCTAACACTAAATCGTCAATTTGAACACTAACCCAAAGCCTAAATACACTCGATTCTGACGCAAAATGCAATCCTGACCCTAAGCCTAAACCTCAACCTCGATTCTACCAAGACAAACCTTAACCCTAATCCTAACCCTATCCCTTCCACTAGCCCTAAAAGCACTTTAACCCTAATCCTCACCCTAACGCTAACACTAAAACTGTGCTTGATTCGAACCCTAACCCTCACCCTAAGCCTAACCCTCGACTCTATGAAAGCTAACCCTAAACCTAACTCTAACCCTAGCACTATCCTTAATGCTCTTGATTCTAACCCTGACCCTAAACCTAACCCTAACCCTTACCCTAACCCTAAATGCACTGAATTCTAATCATAACTCTAACCCTAAATGTGCTCGATTCTAACCCAAACACTAAATCGTCAATTTCAACACTATCCCTAACCCTAAATGCACTCGATTCTAACCCAAAAGCCATTCCTGACCCTAAGCCTAACCTTAAACCTCGATTCTGCCAACACAAACCTTAACCCTAATCCTAACCCTACTCCTACACCTACCCCTAAATGCACTCTAAGCCATACCCTGATGAAAAGCAGACCACTTAAAATGTGCCTGATTCTAACCCTAACCCTAACCTTAAGCCTAACCCTCGATTCTACGAAAGCGAACGCTAAACCTAACTCTAACCCTAGCACTATCCTTAAATGCTCTCGATTTTAACCCTGACCCTCAACCTAACCCTAACCCTAACGCTAACCCTAAATGCACTGAATTCTAAGCATAACTCTCACCCTAAATGTGCTCGATTCAAACCATAACACTAAATCGTCAATTTGAACACTAACCCAAAGCCTAAATATACTCGATTCTGATCCAAAATGCAATCCTGACCCTAAGCCTAAACCTAAACCTCGATTCTACCAACACAAACCTTAACCCTAATCCTAACCCTATCCCTTCCACTAGCCCTAAAAGCACTTTAACCCTAATCCTCACCCTAACGCTAACACTAAAACTATGCTTGATTCTAACCCTAACCCTCACCCTAAGCCTAACCCTAAGCCTAACCCTCGATTCTACGAAAGCTTACCCTAAACCTAACTCTAACCCTAGCACTATCCTTAATGCTCTCGATTCTAACCCTGACCCTAAACCTAACCCTAACCCTAAGACTAACCCTAACCCTAAATGCACTGAATTCGAATCATAACTCTATCCCTAAATGTGCCTGATTCTAACGCTATAACTAAGTCATCAATTTCAACACTAACCCTAAGCCCAAATGCTCTCAATTATGACCCCAAATGCTCTCCTGACCCTAAGCCTAACCCAAAACCTCGATTCTACCAACACAAACCCTTACCCTAATCCTAACCCAACTCCTCGCCTAGCCCTAAATGCACTCAAATCCTGACGATAACCCCAACCCTAACGCTAAAAATGCTCCTAATTCTAACCCTAATCCTAACCCTAACCCTCACCCGAACACTGACCCTCGATTCTACGAAAGCTAACCCTATACCTAACTCTAACCCTAACACTATCCTTAAATGCACTCGATTCTAACCCTCACCCTAAACATAAACCTAACCCTATCCCTAATCCTAACCCTAAATGCACTGGATTCTAACCATAACTCTAACCCTAATGTGCTCGATTATAACCCTAACACTCAATCGTCAATCTCAACACTAAGCCTAACCCTAAATGCACTCGACTCTAACCCAAAAGGCAATTCTGACCCTAAGCCTAAACCTAAACCTCGATTCTACCAACACAAACCCTAACCCTAAGCTTAAATATAGTCAATTCTAGCCATAACTCTAACCCTAATGTGCTCGATTCTAAGTCTAACACTAAATCGTCAATCTCAACACTAACCCTAACTCTAAATGCACTCAGTTGTAACCCAAAAGGCAATCCTCACCCTACGCCAAACCCTAAACTTCGATCCTACCAACACAAACCCTAAACCTAATCCTAACCCTACCCCTACGCCTAGCCCTAAATGCACTCTAAGCCATACCTTGATGAAAAGCAGACCACTGAAAATGTGCCTGATTCTAACCCTAGCCCTAACCCTAAGCCTAACCTTAAGCCTAACCCTCGATTCTACGAAAGCGAACGCTAAACCTAACTCTAACCCTAGCACTATCCTTAAATGCTCTCGATTTTAACCCTGACCCTCAACCTAACCCTAACCCTAAAGCTAACCCTAAATGCACTGAATTCTAAGCATAACTCTCACCCTAAATGTGCTCGATTCAAACCCTAACACTAAATCGTCAATTTGAACACTAACCCAAAGCCTAAATACACTCGATTCTGATGCAAAATGCAATCCTGACCCTAAGCCTAAACCTCAACCTCGATTCTACCAAGACAAACCTTAACCCTAATCCTAACCCTATCCCTTCCACTAGCCCTAAAAGCACTTTAACCCTAATCCTCACCTTAACGCTAACACTAAAACTGTGCTTGATTCGAACCCTAACCCTCACCCTAAGCCTAACCCTCGACTCTATGAAAGCTAACCCTAAACCTAACTCTAACCCTAGCACTATCCTTAATGCTCTTGATTCTAACCCTGACCCTAAACCTAACCCTAACCCTTACCCTAACCCTAAATGCACTGAATTCTAATCATAACTCTAACCCTAAATGTGCTCGATTCTAACCCAAACACTAAATCGTCAATTTCAACACTATCCCTAACCCTAAATGCACTCGATTCTAACCCAAAAGCCATTCCTGACCCTAAGCCTAACCTTAAACCTCGATTCTGCCAACACAAACCTTAACCCTAATCCTAACCCTACTCCTACACCTACCCCTAAATGCACTCTAAGCCATACCCTGATGAAAAGCAGACCACTTAAAATGTGCCTGATTCTAACCCTAACCCTAAGCCTAACCTTAAGCCTAACCCTCGATTCTACGAAAGCGAACGCTAAACCTAACTCTAACCCTAGCACTATCCTTAAATGCTCTCGATTTTAACCCTGACCCTCAAGCTAACCCTAACCCTAACGCTAACCCTAAATGCACTGAATTCTAAGCATAACTCTCACCCTAAATGTGCTCGATTCAAACCATAACACTAAATCGTCAATTTGAACACTAACCCAAAGCCTAAATACACTCGATTCTGATCCAAAATGCAATCCTGACCCTAAGCCTAAACCTAAACCTCGATTCTACCAACACAAACCTTAACCCTAATCCTAACCCTATCCCTTCCACTAGCCCTAAAAGCACTTTAACCCTAATCCTCACCCTAACGCTAACACTAAAACTATGCTTGATTCGAACCCTAACCCTCACCCTAAGCCTAACCCTAAGCCTAACCCTCGATTCTACGAAAGCTTACCCTAAACCTAACTCTAACCCTAGCACTATCCTTAATGCTCTCGATTCTAACCCTGACCCTAAACCTAACCCTAACCCTAAGACTAACCCTAACCCTAAATGCACTGAATTCGAATCATAACTCTATCCCTAAATGTGCCTGATTCTAACGCTATAACTAAATCATCAATTTCAACACTAACCCTAAGCCCAAATGCTCTCAATTATGACCCCAAATGCTCTCCTGACCCTAAGCCTAACCCAAAACCTCGATTCTACCAACACAAACCCTTACCCTAATCCTAACCCAACTCCTCGCCTAGCCCTAAATGCACTCAAATCCTGACGATAACCCCAACCCTAACGCTAAAAATGCTCCTAATTCTAACCCTAATCCTAACCCTAACCCTCACCCGAACACTGACCCTCGATTCTACGAAAGCTAACCCTATACCTAACTCTAACCCTAACACTATCCTTAAATGCACTCGATTCTAACCCTCACCCTAAACATAAACCTAACCCTATCCCTAATCCTAACCCTAAATGCACTGGATTCTAACCATAACTCTAACCCTAATGTGCTCGATTATAACCCTAACACTCAATCGTCAATCTCAACACTAAGCCTAACCCTAAATGCACTCGACTCTAACCCAAAAGGCAATTCTGACCCTAAGCCTAAACCTAAACCTCGATTCTACCAACACAAACCCTAACCCTAAGCTTAAATATAGTCAATTCTAGCCATAACTCTAACCCTAATGTGCTCGATTCTAAGTCTAACACTAAATCGTCAATCTCAACACTAACCCTAACTCTAAATGCACTCAGTTGTAACCCAAAAGGCAATCCTCACCCTACGCCAAACCCTAAACTTCGATCCTACCAACACAAACCCTAAACCTAATCCTAACCCTACCCCTACGCCTAGCCCTAAATGCACTCTAAGCCATACCTTGATGAAAAGCAGACCACTGAAAATGTGCCTGATTCTAACCCTAGCCCTAACCCTAAGCCTAACCTTAAGCCTAACCCTCGATTCTACGAAAGCGAACGCTAAACCTAACTCTAACCCTAGCACTATCCTTAAATGCTCTCGATTTTAACCCTGACCCTCAACCTAACCCTAACCCTAAAGCTAACCCTAAACGCACTGAATTCTAAGCATAACTCTCACCCTAAATGTGCTCGATTCAAACCCTAACACTAAATCGTCAATTTGAACACTAACCCAAAGCCTAAATACACTCGATTCTGATGCAAAATGCAATCCTGACCCTAAGCCTAAACCTCAACCTCGATTCTACCAAGACAAACCTTAACCCTAATCCTAACCCTATCCCTTCCACTAGCCCTAAAAGCACTTTAACCCTAATCCTCACCCTAACGCTAACACTAAAACTGTGCTTGATTCGAACCCTAACCCTCACCCTAAGCCTAACCCTCGACTCTATGAAAGCTAACCCTAAACCTAACTCTAACCCTAGCACTATCCTTAATGCTCTTGATTCTAACCCTGACCCTAAACCTAACCCTAACCCTTACCCTAACCCTAAATGCACTGAATTCTAATCATAACTCTATCCCTAAATGTGCCTGATTCTAACGCTATAACTAAATCATCAATTTCAACACTAACCCTAAGCCCAAATGCTGTGAATTATGACCCCAAATGCTCTCCTGACCCTAAGCCTAACCCAAAACCTCGATTCTACCGACACGAACCCTAACCCTAATCCTAACCCAACTCCTCCCCTACCCCTAAATGCACTCAAACCCTGACACTAACCCTAACCGTAACGCTAAAAATGCTCCTGATTCTAACTTTAATCCTAACCCTAACCCTCACCAGAACACTGACCCTCGATTCTGCGAAAGCTAACCCTATACCTAACTCTAACCCTAACACTATCCTTAAATGCACTCGATTCTAACCCTCACACTAAACATAAACCTAACCGTATCCCTAATCCTCACCCTAAATGCACTGGATTCTAACCATAACTCTAACCCTAATGTTCTCGATTATAACCCTAACACTCAATCGTCAATCTCAACACTAAGCCTAACCCTAAATGCACTCGACTCTAACCCAAAAGGCAATCCTGACCCTAAGTCTAACCGTAAACCTCGACACTACCAACACAAACCCTAACCCTAATCCCACCCCTACCCCTAAACCTCGATTCTACCAACACAAACCCTAACCCTAACCCTAAGCTTAAATATAGTGGATTCTAACTATAACTCTAACCCTAATGTGCTCGATTCTAAGTCTAACACTAAATCTTCAATCTCAACACTAACCTTAACTCTAAATGCACTCAGTTGTAACCCAAAAGGCAATCCTCACCCTACGCCTCACCCTAAACTTCGATTCTACCAACACAAACCCTAACCCTAATCCTAACCCTACCCCTACCCCAACCCCTAAATGCACTCTAACCCTACCCCTACCCCTTACACTAACCCTAACCCTAACGAATTCTGACCAAAACTCTATCCCTAAATCTGCTCGATTCTAACCCTAACACTAAATCGTCAATTTCAACACTATCCCTAACCCTAAATGCACTCGACTCTAACCCAAAAGCCATTCCTCACCCTAAGCCTAACCCTAAACCTCGATTCTACCGACACAAACCTTAACCCTAATCCTAACCCTACTCTTACCCCTACCCCTAAATGCACTCTAAACCATACCCTGATGAAAAGCAGACCACTAAAAATGTGCCTGATTCTAACCCTAACCCTAACCCTAAGCCTATCCTTAAGCCTAACCCTCCATTCTACGAAAGCGAACGCTAAACCTAACTCTAACCCTAGCACTATCCTTAAATGCTCTCGATTTTAACCCAGACCCTCAACCTAACCCTAATCTTAACGCTAACCCTAAAAGCACTGAATTCTAAGCATAACTCTCACCCTAAATATGCTCGATTCAAACCCTAACACTAAATCGTCAATTTGAACACTAACCCAAAGCCTAAATACACTCGATTCTGATCCAAAATGCAATCCTGACCCTAAGCCTAAACCTAAAACTCGATTCTACCAACACAAACCTTAACCCTAATCCTAACCCTATCCCTTCCACTAGCCCCAAAAGCACTTTAACCCTAATCCTCACCCTAACGCTAACACTAAAACTGTGCTTGATTCTAACCCTAACCCTCACTCTAAGCCTAACCCTAAGCCTAACCCTCGATTCTACGAAAGCTAACCCTCAACCTAACTCTAACCGTAGCACTATCTTTAATGCTCTCGATTCTAACCCTGACCCTAAACCTAACCCTAACCCTAACCCTAACCCTAAATGAACTGAATTCTATTCATATCTCTATCCCTAAATGTGCCTGATTCTAACGCTATAACTAAATCATCAATTTCAACACTAACCCTAAGCCCAAATGCTCTGAATTATGACCCCAAATGCAATCCTGACCCTAAGCCTAACCCTAAACCTCGATTCTACCAACACAAACCCTAACCCTAACCCTAAGCTTAAATATAGTGGATTCTGGCCATAACTCTAACCCTAATGTGCTCGATTCTAAGTCTAACACTAAATCTTCAATCTCAACACTAACCCTAACTCTAAAGGCACTCAGTTGTAACCCAAAAGGCAATCCTCACCCTACGCCTAACCCTAAACTTCGATTCTACCAACACAAACCCTAACTCTAATCCTAACCCTACCCCTACCCCAACCCCTAAATGCACTCTAACCCTACCCCTACCCCTTACACTAACCCTAAACCTAACGAATTCTGACCAAAACTCTATCCCTAAATCTGCTCGATTCTAACCCTAACACTAAATCGTCAATTTCAACACTATCCCTAACCCTAAATGCACTCGACTCTAACCCAAAAGCCATTCCTCACCCTAAGCCTAACCCTAAACCTCGATTCTACCGACACAAACCTTAACCCTAATCCTAACCCTACTCTTACCCCTACCCCTAAATGCACTCTAAACCATACCCTGATGAAAAGCAGACCACTAAAAATGTGCCTGATTCTAACCCTAACCCTAACCCTAAGCCTATCCTTAAGCCTAACCCTCGATTCTACGAAAGCGAACGCTAAACCTAACTCTAACCCTAGCACTATCCTTAAATGCTCTCGATTTTAACCCAGACCCTCAACCTAACCCTAATCTTAACGCTAACCCTAAAAGCACTGAATTCTAAGCATAACTCTCACCCTAAATATGCTCGATTCAAACCCTAACACTAAATCGTCAATTTGAACACTAACCCAAAGCCTAAATACACTCGATTCTGCTCCAAAATGCAATCCTGACCCTAAGCCTAAACCTAAACCTCGATTCTACCAACACAAACCTTAACCCTAATCCTAACCCTATCCCTTCCACTAGCCCCAAAAGCACTTTAACCCTAATCCTCACCCTAACGCTAACACTAAAACTGTGCTTGATTCTAACCCTAACCCTCACCCTAAGCCTAACCCTAAGCCTAACCATCGATTCTACGAAAGCTAACCCTCAACCTAACTCTAACCGTAGCACTATCTTTAATGCTCTCGATTCTAACCCTGACCCTAAACCTAACCCTAACCCTAATCCTAACCCTAAATGCACTGAATTCTATTCATAACTCTATCCCTAAATGTGCCTGATTCTAACGCTATAACTAAATCATCAATTTCAACAATAACCCTAAGCCCAAATGCTCTCAATTCTGACCCCAAATGCTCGCCTGACCCTAAGCCTAACCCAAAACCTCGATTCTACCAACACAAACCCTTACCCTAATCCTAACCCAACTCCTCCCCTAGCCCTAAATGCACTCAAATCCTGACGATAACCCCAACCCTAACGCTAAAAATGGTCCTGATTCTAACCCTAATTCTAACCCTAACCCTCACCCGAACACTGACCCTCGATTCTACGAAAGCTAACCCTATACCTAACTCTAACCCTAACACTATCCTTAAATGCACTCGATTCTAACCCTCACCCTAAACATAAACCTAACCCTATCCCTAATCCTAATCCTACATGCACTGGATTCTAACCATAACTAACCCTAATGTGCTCGATTATAACCCTAACACTAAATCGTCAATCTCAACACTAAGCCTAACCCTAAATGCACTCGACTCTAACCCAAAAGGCAATCCTGACCCTAAGCCTAACCCTAAACCTCGATTCTACCAACACAAACCCTAACCCTAACCCTAAGCTTAAATATAGTGGATTCTAGCCATAACTCTAACCCTAATGTGCTCGATTCTAAGTCTAACACTAAATCTTCAATCTCAACACTAACCCTAACTCTAAATGCACTCAGTTGTAACCCAAAAGGCAATCCTCACCCTACGCCTAACCCTAAACTTCGATTCTACCAACACAAACCCTAACCCTAATCCTAACCCTACCCCTACCCCTACCCCTAAATGCACTCTAACCCTACCCCTACCCCTTACACTAACCCTAACCCTAACGAATTTTAACCAAAACTCTAACCCTAAATGTGCTCGATTCTAACCCAAACACTAAATCGTCAATTTCAACACTATCCCTCACCCTAAATGCACTCGACACTAACGCAAAAGCCATTCCTGACCCTAAGCCTAACCCTAAACCTCGATTCTGCCAACACAAACCTTAACCCTAATCCTAACCCTACTCCTACGCCTACCCCTAAATGCACTCTAAGCCATACCCTGATGAAAAGCAGACCATTAAAAATGTGCCTGATTCTAACCCTAACCCTAACCCTAAGCCTATCCTTAAGTCTAACCCTCGATTCTACGAAAGCGAACGCTAAACCTAACTCTAACCCTAGCACTATCCTTAAATGCTCTCGATTTTAACCCTGACGCTCAACCTAACCCTAACCGTAACGCAAACCCTAAATGCACTGAATTCTAAGCATAACTCTCACCCTAAATGTGCTCGATTCAAACCGTAACACTAAATTGTCAATTTGAACACTAACCCAAAGCCTAAATACACTCGATTCTGATCCAAAATGCAATCATGACCCTAAGCCTAAACCTAAACCTCGATTCTACCAACACAAACCTTAACCCTAATCCTAACCCTATCCCTTCCACTAGCCCTAAAAGCACTTTAACCCTAATCCTCACCCTAACGCTAACACTAAAACTGTGCTTGATTCTAACCCTAACCCTCACCCTAAGCCTAACCCTAAGCCTAACCCTCGATTCTACGAAAGCTTACCCTAAACCTAACTCTAACCCTAGCACTATCCTTAATGCTCTCGATTCTAACCCTGACCCTAAACCTAACCCTAACCCTAAGACTAACCCTAACCCTAAATGCATTGAATTCTAATCATAACTCTAACCCTAAATGTGCCTGATTCTAACGCTATAACTAAATCATCAATTTCAACACTAACCCTAAGCCCAAATGCTCTGAATTATGACCCCAAATGCTCTCCTGACCCTAAGCCTAACCCAAAACCTCGATTCTACCAACACAAACCCTTACCCTAATCGTAACCCAACTCCTCCCCTAGCCCTAAATGCACTCAAATCCTGACGATAACCCCAACCCTAACGCTAAAAATGGTCCTGATTCTAACCCTAATTCTAACCCTAACCCTCACCCGAACACTGACCCTCGATTCTACGAAAGCTAACCCTATACCTAACTCTAACCCTAACACTATCCTTAAATGCACTCGATTCTAACCCTCACCCTAAACATAAACCTAACCCTATCCCTAATCCTAACCCTAAATGCACTGGATTCTAACCATAACTCTAACCCTAATGTGCTCGATTATAACCCTAACACTAAATCGTCAATCTCAACACTAAGCCTAACCCTAAATGCACTCGACTCTAACCCAAAAGGCAATCTTGACCATAAGCCTAAACCTAAACCTCGATTCTACCAACACAAACCCTAACCCTCACCCTAAGCTTAAATATAGTGGATTCTAGCCATAACTCTAACCCTAATGTGCTCGATTCTAAGTCTAACACTAAATCGTCAATCTCAACACTAACCCTAACTCTAAATGCACTCAGTTGTAACCCAAAAGGCAATCCTCACCCTACACCTAACCCTAAACTTCGATTCTACCAACACAAACCCTAACCCTAATCCTAACCCTACCCCTACCCCAACCCCTAAATGCACTCTAACCCTACCCTACCCCTTACACTAACCCTAACCCTAACGAATTCTAACCAAAACTCTAACCCTAAATGTGCTCGATTCTAACCCAAACACTAAATCGTCAATTTCAACACTATCCCTAACCCTAAATGCACTCGACTCTAACCCAAAAGTCATTCCTGACCCCAAGCCCAACCCTAAACCTCGATTCTACCAACACAAACCCTTACCCTAATCCTAACCCAACTCCTCCCCTAGCCCTAAATGCACTCAAATCCTAACGATAACCCCAACCCTAACGCTAAAAATGCTCCTGATTCTAACCCTAACTCTAACCCTAAGCCTAACCTTAAGCCTAACCCTCGATTCTACGAATGCGAACGCTAATCCTAACTCTAACCCTAGCACTATCCTTAAATGCTCTCGATTTTCACCCTGACCCTCAACCTAACCCTAACCCTAACGCTAACCCTAAATGCACTGAATTCTAAGCATAACTCTCACCCCAAATGTGCTCGATTCAAACCCTAACACTAAATCGTCAATTCGAACACTAACCCAAAGCCTAAATACACTCGATTCTGATCCAGAATGCAATCCTGACCCTAAAGCTAAACCTAAACCTCGATTCTACCAACACAAACCTTAACCCTAATCCTAACCCTATGCCTTCCACTAGCCCTAAAAGCACTTTAACCCTAATCCTCACCCTAACGCTAACACTAAAACTGTGCTTGATTCGAACCCTAACCCTCACCCTAAGCCTAACCCTAAGCCTAACCCTCGATTCTACGAAAGCTAACCCTAAACCTAACTCTTACCCTAGCACTATCCTTAATGCTCTCAATTCTAACCCTGACCCTAAACCTAACCCTAACCCTAAACCTAACCCTAACTGCACTGAATTCTAATCATAAATCTATCCCTAAATGTGCCTGATTCTAACGCTATAACTAAATCATCAATTTCAACACTAACCCTAAGCCCAAATGCTCTGAATTATGACCCCAAATGCTCTCCTGACCCTAATCCTAACCAAAAACCTCGATTCTACCAACACAAACCCTAACCCTAATCCTAACCCAACTCCTCCCCTAGCCCTAAATGCACTCAAACCCTGACCCTAACCAGAACCCTAACGCTAAATATGCTCCTGATTCTAACCCTAATCCTAACCCTAACCCTCACCCGAACACTGACCCTCGATTCTACGAAAGCTAACCCTATACCTTACTCTAACCCTAACACTATCCTTAAATGCACTCCATTCTAACCCTCACCCTAAACATAAACCTAACCCTATCCCTAATCCTAACCCTAAATGCACTGGATTCTAACCATAACTCTAACCCTAATGTGCTCGATTATAACCCTAACACTCAATCGTCAATCTCAACACTAAGCCTAACCCTAAATGCACTCGACTCTAACCCAAAAGGCAATTCTGACCCTAAGCCTAAACCTAAACCTCGATTCTACCAACACAAACCCTAACCCTAACCCTAAGCTTAAATATAGTGGATTCTAGCCATAACTCTAACCCTAATGTGCTCGATTCTAAGTCTAACACTAAATCGTCAATCTCAACACTAACCCTAACTCTAAATGCACTCAGTTGTAACACAAAAGGCAATCCTCACCCTACGCCAAACCCTAAACTTCGATCCTACCAACACAAACCCTAAACCTAATCCTAACCCTACCCCTACGCCTAGCCCTAAATGCACTCTAAGCCATACCTTGATGAAAAGCAGACCACTGAAAATGTGCCTGATTCTAACCCTAGCCCTAACCCTAAGCCTAACCTTAAGCCTAACCCTCGATTCTACGAAAGCGAACGCTAAACCTAACTCTAACCCTAGCACTATCCTTAAATGCTCTCGATTTTAACCCTGACCCTCAACCTAACCCTAACCCTAAAGCTAACCCTAAACGCACTGAATTCTAAGCATAACTCTCACCCTAAATGTGCTCGATTCAAACCCTAACACTAAATCGTCAATTTGAACACTAACCCAAAGCCTAAATACACTCGATTCTGATGCAAAATGCAATCCTGACCCTAAGCCTAAACCTCAACCTCGATTCTACCAAGACAAACCTTAACCCTAATCCTAACCCTATCCCTTCCACTAGCCCTAAAAGCACTTTAACCCTAATCCTCACCCTAACGCTAACACTAAAACTGTGCTTGATTCGAACCCTAACCCTCACCCTAAGCCTAACCCTCGACTCTATGAAAGCTAACCCTAAACCTAACTCTAACCCTAGCACTATCCTTAATGCTCTTGATTCTAACCCTGACCCTAAACCTAACCCTAACCCTTACCCTAACCCTAAATGCACTGAATTCTAATCATAACTCTATCCCTAAATGTGCCTGATTCTAACGCTATAACTAAATCATCAATTTCAACACTAACCCTAAGCCCAAATGCTGTGAATTATGACCCCAAATGCTCTCCTGACCCTAAGCCTAACCCAAAACCTCGATTCTACCGACACGAAGCCTAACCCTAATCCTAACCCAACTCCTCCCCTACCCCTAAATGCACTCAAACCCTGACACTAACCCTAACCGTAACGCTAAAAATGCTCCTGATTCTAACTTTAATCCTAACCCTAACCCTCACCAGAACACTGACCCTCGATTCTGCGAAAGCTAACCCTATACCTAACTCTAACCCTAACACTATCCTTAAATGCACTCGATTCTAACCCTCACCCTAAACATAAACCTAACCCTATCCCTAATCCTAACCCTAAATGCACTGGATTCTAACCATAACTCTAACCCTAATGTTCTCGATTATAACCCTAACACTCAATCGTCAATCTCAACACTAAGCCTAACCCTAAATGCACTCGACTCTAACCCAAAAGGCAATCCTGACCCTAAGTCTAACCCTAAACCTCGACACTACCAACACAAACCCTCACCCTAATCCCAACCCTACCCCTAAACCTCGATTCTACCAACACAAACCCTAACCCTAACCCTAAGCTTAAATATAGTGGATTCTAACTATAACTCTAACCCTAATGTGCTCGATTCTAAGTCTAACACTAAATCTTCAATCTCAACACTAACCCTAACTCTAAATGCACTCAGTTGTAACCCAAAAGGCAATCCTCACCCTACGCCTCACCCTAAACATCGATTCTACCAACACAAACCTTAACCCTATTCCTAACCCTATCCCTTCCACTAGCCCTAAAAGCACTTTAACCCTAATCCTCACCCTAACGCTAACACTAAAACTGTGCTTGATTCTAACCCTAACCCTCAACCTAAGCCTAACCCTAAGCCTAACCCTCGATTCTACGAAAGCTAACCCTAAACCTAACTCTTACCCTAGCACTATCCTTAATGCTCTCGATTCTAACCCTGACCCTAATCCTAACCCTAACCCTAACCCTAAATGCACTGAAGTCTATTCATATCTCTATCCCTAAATGTGCCTGATTCTAACGCTATAACTAAATCATCAATTTCAACACTAACCCTAAGCCCAAATGCTGTGAATTATGACCCCAAATGCTCTCCTGACCCTAAGCCTAACCCAAAACCTCGATTCCACCAACACAAAACCTAACCCTAATCCTAACCCAACTCCTCCCCTACCCCGAAATGCACTCAAACCCTGACCCTAACCCCAACCCTAACGCTAAAAATGCTCCTGATTCTAACCTTAATCGTAATCCTAACCCTCACCCTAACACTGACCCTCGATTCTACGAAAGCTAACCCTATACCTAACTCTAACCCTAACACTATCCTTAAATGCACTCGATTCTAACCCTCACCCTAAACATAAACCTAACCCTATCCCTAATCCTAACCCTACATGCACTGGATTCTAACCATAACTCTAACCCTAATGTGCTCGATTATAACCCTAACACTAAATCGTCAATCTCAACACTAAGCCTAACCGTAAATGCACTCGACTCTAACCCAAAAGGCAATCCTGACCCTAAGCCTAACCCTAAACCTCGATTCTACCAACACAAACCCTAACCCTAACCCTAAGCTTAAATATAGTGGATTCAGCCATAACTCTTACCATAATGTGCTCGATTCTAAGTCTAACACTAAATCTTCAATCTCAATACTAACCCTAACTCTAAATGCACTCAGTTGTAACCCAAAAGGCAATCCTCACCCTACGCGCAACCGTAAACTTCGATTCTACCAACACAAACCCTAACCCTAATCCTAACCCAACCCCTACCCCTACCCCTAAATGCACTCTAAAACTACCCCTACCCCTTACACTATCCCTAACCCTAACGAATTCTAACCAAAACTCTAACCCTAAATGTGCTCGATTCTAACCCAAACACTAAATCGTCAATTTCAACACTATCCCTCACCCTAAATGCACTCGACACTAACGAAAAAGCCATTCCTGACCCTAAGCCTAACCCTAAACCTCGATTCTGCCAACACAAACCTTAACCCTAATCCTAACCCTACTCCTACGCCTACTCTTAAATGCACTCTAAGCCATACCCTGATGAAAAGCAGACCACTAAAAATGTGCCTGATTCTAACCCTAACCCTAACCCTAAGCCTATCCTTAAGTCTAACCCTCGATTCTACGAAAGCGAACGCTAAACCTAACTCTAACCCTAGCACTATCCTTAAATGCTCTCGATTTTAACCCTGACGCTCAACCTAACAATAACCCTAACGCTAACCCTAAATGCACTGAATTCTAAGCATAACTCTCACCCTAAATGTGCTCGATTCAAACCGTAACACTAAATTGTCAATTTGAACACTAACCCAAAGCCTAAATACACTCGATTCTGATCCAAAATGAAATCCTGACCCTAAGCCTAAACCTAAACCTCGATTCTACCAACACAAACCTTAACCCTAATCCTAACCCTATCCCTTCCACTAGCCCTAAAAGCACTTTAACCCTAATCCTCACCCTAACGCTAACACTAAAACTGTGCTTGATTCGAACCCTAACCCTCACCCTAAGCCTAACCCTAAGCCTAACCCTCGATTCTACGAAAGCTAACCCTAAACCTAACTCTTACCCTAGCACTATCCTTAATGCTCTCAATTCTAACCCAGACCCTAAACCTAACCCTAACCCTAAACCTAACCCTAACTGCACTGAATTCTAATCATAAATCTATCCCTAAATGTGCCTGATTCTAACGCTATAACTAAATCATCAATTTCAACACTAACCCTAAGCCCAAATGCTCTGAATTATGACCCCAAATGCTCTCCTGACCCTAATCCTAACCAAAAACCTCGATTCTACCAACACAAACCCTAACCCTAATCCTAACCCAACTCCTCCCCTAGCCCTAAATGCACTCAAACCCTGACCCTAACCCCAACCCTAACGCTAAAAATGCTCCTGATTCTAACCCTAATCCTAACCCTAACCCTCACCCGAACACTGACCCTCGATTCTACGAAAGCTAACCCTATACCTAACTCTAACCCTAACACTATCCTTAAATGCACTCGATTCTAACCCTCACCCTAAACATAAACCTAACCCTATCCCTAATCCTAACCCTAAATGCACTGGATTCTAACCATAACTCTAACCCTAATGTGCTCGATTATAACTCTAACACTCAATCGTCAATCTCAACACTAAGCCTAACCCTAAATGCACTCGACTCTAACCCAAAAGGCAATTCTGACCCTAAGCCTAAACCTAAACCTCGATTCTACCAACACAAACCCTAACCCTAACCCTAAGCTTAAATATAGTGGATTCTAGCCATAACTCTAACCCTAATGTGCTCGATTCTAAGTCTAACACTAAATCGTCAATCTCAACACTAACCCTAACTCTAAATGCACTCAGTTGTAACCCAAAAGGCAATCCTCACCCTACGCCAAACCCTAAACTTCGATCCTACCAACACAAACCCTAAACCTAATCCTAACCCTACCCCTACGCCTAGCCCTAAATGCACTCTAAGCCATACCTTGATGAAAAGCAGACCACTGAAAATGTGCCTGATTCTAACCCTAGCCCTAACCCTAAGCCTAACCTTAAGCCTAACCCTCGATTCTACGAAAGCGAACGCTAAACCTAACTCTAACCCTAGCACTATCCTTAAATGCTCTCGATTTTAACCCTGACCCTCAACCTAACCCTAACCCTAACGCTAACCCTAAATGCACTGAATTCTAAGCATAACTCTCACCCTAAATGTGCTCGATTCAAACCCTAACACTAAATCGTCAATTTGAACACTAACCCAAAGCCTAAATACACTCGATTCTGATGCAAAATGCAATCCTGACCCTAAGCCTAAACCTCAACCTCGATTCTACCAAGACAAACCTTAACCCTAATCCTAACCCTATCCCTTCCACTAGTCCTAAAAGCACTTTAACCCTAATCCTCACCGTAACGCTAACACTAAAACTGTGCTTGATTCGAACCCTAACCCTCACTCTAAGCCTAACCCTAGACTCTATGAAAGCTAAACCTAAACCTAACTCTAACCCTAGCACTATCCTTAATGCTCTTGATTCTAACCCTGACCCTAAACCTAACCCTAACCCTTACCCTAACCCTAAATGCACTGAATTCTAATCATAACTCAATCCCTAAATGTGCCTGATTCTAACGCTATAACTAAATCATCAATTTCAACACTAACCCTAAGCCCAAATGGTGTGAATTATGACCCCAAATGCTCTTCTGACCCTAAGCCTAACCCAAAACCTCGATTCTACCGACACGAACCCTAACCCTAATCCTAACCCAACTCCTCCCCTACCCCTAAATGCACTCAAACCCTGACACTAACCCTAACCGTAACGCTAAAAATGCTCCTGATTCTAACTTTAATCCTAACACTAACCCTCACCAGAACACTGACCCTCGATTCTGCGAAAGCTAACCCTATACCTAACTCTAACCCTAACACTATCCTTAAATGCACTCGATTCTAACCCTCACCCTAAACATAAACCTAACCCTATCCCTAATCCTAACCCTAAATGCACTGGATTCTAACCATAACTCTAACCCTAATGTTCTCGATTATAACCCTAACACTCAATCGTCAATCTCAACACTAAGCCTAACCCTAAATGCACTCGACTCTAACCCAAAAGGCAATCCTGACCCTAAGACTAACCCTAAACCTCGACACTACCAACACAAACCCTAACCCTAATCCCAACCCTACCCCTAAACCTCGATTCTACCAACACAATCCCTAACCCTAAGCTTAAATATAGTGGATTCTAACTATAACTCTAACCCTAATGTGCTCGATTCTAAGTCTAACACTAAATCTTCAATCTCAACACTAACCCTAACTCTAAATGCACTCAGTTGTAACCCAAAAGGCAATCCTCACCCTACGCCTCACCCTAAACTTCGATTCTACCAACACAAACCCTAACCCTAATCCTAACCCTACCCCTACCCCAACCCCTAAATGCACTCTGACCCTACCCCTACCCCTTACACTAACCCTAACCCTAACGAATTCTGACCAAAACTCTATCCCTAAATCTGCTCGATTCTAACCCTAACACTAAATCGTCAATTTCAACACTATCCCTAACCCTAAATGCACTCGACTCTAACCCAAAAGCCATTCCTCACCCTAAGCCTAACCCTAAACCTCAATTCTACCGACACAAACCTTAACCCTAATCCTAACCCTACTCTTACCCCTACCCCTAAATGCACTCTAAACCATACCCTGATGAAAAGCAGACCACTAAAAATGTGCCTGATTCTAACCCTAACCCTAACCCTAAGCCTATCCTTAAGCCTAACCCTCGATTCTACGAAAGCGAACGCTAAACCTAACTCTAACCCTAGCACTATCCTTAAATGCTCTCGATTTTAACCCAGACCCTCAACCTAACCCTAATCTTAACGCTAACCCTAAAAGCACTGAATTCTAAGCATAACTCTCACCCTAAATATGCTCGATTCAAACCCTAACACTAAATCGTCAATTTGAACACTAACCCAAAGCCTAAATACACTCGATTCTGATCCAAAATGCAATCCTGACCCTAAGCCTAAACCTAAAACTCGATTCTACCAACACAAACCTTAACCCTAATCCTAACCCTATCCCTTCCACTAGCCCTAAAAGCACTTTAACCCTAATCCTCACCCTAACGCTAACACCAAAACTGTGCTTGATTCTAACCCTAACCCTCACCCTAAGCCTAAACCTAAGCCTAACCCTCGATTCTACGAAAGCTAACCCTCAACCTAACTCTAACCGTAGCACTATCTTTAATGCTCTCGATTCTAACCCTGACCCTAAACCTAACCCTAACCCTAACCCTAAATGCACTGAAGTCTATTCATATCTCTATCCCTAAATGTGCCTGATTCTAACGCTATAACTAAATCATCAATTTCAACAATAACCCTAAGCCCAAATGCTCTGAATTATGACCCCAAATGCAATCCTGACCCTAAGAATAACCCAAAACCTGGATTCCACCAACACAAAACCTAACCCTAATCCTAACCCAACTCCTCCCCTACCCCTAAATGCACTCAAACCCTGACCCTAACCCCAACCCTAACGCTAAAAATGCTCCTGATTCTAACCTTAATCGTAACCCTAACCCTCACCCTAACACTGACCCTCGATTCTACGAAAGCTAACCCTATACCTAACTCTACCCCTAAGACTTTCCTTAAATGCACTCGATTCTAACCCTCACCCTAAACATAAACCTAACCCTATCCCTAATCCTAACCCTACATGCACTGGATTCTAACCATAACTCTAACCCTAAAGTGCTCGATTATAACCCTAACACTAAATCGTCAATCTCAACACTAAGCCTAACCCTAAATGCACTCGACTCTAACCCAAAAGGCAATCCTGACCCTAAGCCTAACCCTAAACCTCGATTCTACCAACACAAACCCTAACCCTAACCCTAAGCTTAAATATAGTGGATTCAGCTATAACTCTTACCATAATGTGCTCGATTCTAAGTCTAACACTAAATCTTCAATCTCAACACTAACCCTAACTCTAAATGCACTCAGTTGTAACCCAAAAGGCAATCCTCACCCTACGCCTAACCGTAAACTTCGATTCTACCAACACAAACCCTAACCCTAATCCTAACCCTACCCCTACCCCTACCCCTAAATGCACTCTAACCCTACCCCTACCCCTTACACTAACCCTAACCCTAACGAATTGTAACCAAAACTCTAACCCTAAATGTGCTCGATTCTAACCCAAACACTAAATCGTCAATTTCAACACTATCCCTCACCCTAAATGCACTCGACACTAACGAAAAAGCCATTCCTGACCCTAAGCCTAACCCTAAACCTCGATTCTGCCAACACAAACCTTAACCCTAATCCTAACCCTACTCCTACGCCTACTCTTAAATGCACTCTAAGCCATACCGTGATGAAAAGCAGACCATCAAAAATGTGCCTGATTCTAACCCTAACCCTAACCCTAAGCCTATCCTTAAGTCTAACCCTCGATTCTACGAAAGCGAACGCTAAACTTAACTCTAACCCTAGCACTATCCTTAAATGATCTCGATTTTAACCCTGACGCTCAACCTAACAATAACCCTAACGCTAACCCTAAATGCACTGAATTCTAAGCATAACTCTCACCCTAAATGTGCTCGATTCAAACCGTAACACTAAATTGTCAATTTGAACACTAACCCAAAGCCTAAATACACTCGATTCTGATCCAAAATGCAATCCTGACCCTAAGCCTAAACCTAAACCTCGATTCTACCAACACAAACCTTAACCCTAATCCTAACCCTATCCCTTCCACTAGCCCTAAAAGCACTTTAACCCTAATCCTCACCCTAACGCTAACACTAAAACTGTGCTTGACTCTAACCCTAACCCTCACCCTAAGCCTAACCCTAAGCCTAACCCTCGATTCTACGAAATCTTACCCTAAACCTAACTCTAACCCTAGCACTATCCTTAATGCTCTCGATTCTAACCCTGACCCTAAACCTAACCATAACCCTAAGACTAACCCTAACCCTAAATGCACTGAATTCTAATCATAACTCTATCCCTAAATGTGCCTGATTCTTACGCTATAACTAAATCATCAATTTCAACACTAACCCTAAGCCCAAATGCTCTCAATTATGACCCCAAATGCTCTCCTGACCCTAAGCCTAACCCAAAACCTCGATTCTACCAACACAAACCCTAACCCTAATTCTAACCCAACTCCTCCCCTACCCCTAAATGCACTGAAACCCTGACCCTAACCCCAACCCTAACGCTAAAAATGCCCGTGATTCTAACCCTAATCCTAACCCTAACCCTCACCCGAACACTGACCCTCGATTCTACGGAAGCTAACCCTATACCTAACTCTAACCCTAACACTATCCTTAAATGCACTCGATTCTAACCCTCACCCTAAACATAAACCTAACCCTATCCCTAATCCTAACCCTAAATGCACTGGATTCTAACCATAACTCTAACCCTAATGTGCTCGATTATAACCCTAACACTCAATCGTCAATCTCAACACTAAGCCTAACCCTAAATGCACTCGACTCTAACCCAAAAGGCAATCTTGACCCTAAGCCTAAACCTAAACCTCGATTCTACCAACACAAACCCTAACCCTCACCCTAAGCTTAAATATAGTGGATTCTAGCCATAACTCTAACCCTAATGTGCTCGATTCTAAGTCTAACACTAAATCGTCAATCTCAACACTAACCCTAACTCTAAATGCACTCAGTTGTAACCCAAAAGGCAATCCTCACCCTACGCCTCACCCTAAACTTCGATTCTACCAACACAAACCTTAACCCTAATCCTAACCCTACTCTTACCCCTACCCCTAAATGCACTCTAAACCATACCCTGATGAAAAGCAGACCACTAAAAATGTGCCTGATTCTAACCCTAACCCTAACCCTAAGCCTATCCTTAAGCCTAACCCTCGATTCTACGAAAGCGAACGCTAAACCTACCTCTAACCCTAGCACTATCCTTAAATGCTCTCGATTTTAACCCAGACCCTCAACCTAACCCTAATCTTAACGCTAACCCTAAAAGCACTGAATTCTAAGCATAACTCTCACCCTAAATATGCTCGATTCAAACCCTAACACTAAATCGTCAATTTGAACACTAACCCAAAGCCTAAATACACTCGATTCTGATCCAAAATGCAATCCTGACCCTAAGCCTAAACCTAAACCTCGATTCTACCAACACAAACCTTAACCCTAATCCTAACCCTATCCCTTCCACTAGCCCCAAAAGCACTTTAACCCTAATCCTCACCCTAACGCTAACACTAAAACTGTGCTTGATTCTAACCCTAACCCTCACCCTAAGCCTAACCCTAAGCCTAACCCTCGATTCTACGAAAGCTAACCCTCAACCTAACTCTAACCGTAGCACTATCTTTATTGCTCTCGATTCTAACCCTGACCCTAAACCTAACCCTAACCCTAACCCTAACCCTAAATGCACTGAATTCTATTCATAACTCTATCCCTAAATGTGCCTGATTCTAACGCTATAACTAAATCATGAATTTCAACAATAACCCTAAGCCCAAATGCTCTCAATTATGACCCCAAATGCTCTCCTGACCCTAAGCCTAACCCAAAACCTCGATTCTACCAACACAAACCCTTACCCTAATCCTAACCCAACTCCTCCCCTAGCCCTAAATGCACTCAAATCCTGACGATAACCCCAACCCTAACGCTAAAAATGGTCCTGATTCTAACCCTAATTCTAACCCTAACCCTCACCCGAACACTGACCCTCGATTCTACGAAAGCTAACCCTATACCTAACTCTAACCCTAACACTATCCTTAAATGCACTCGATTCTACCCCTCACCCTAAACATAAACCTAACCCTATCCCTAATGCTAACCCTACATGCACTGGATTCTAACCATAACTAACCCTAATGTGCTCGATTATAACCCTAACACTCAATCGTCAATCTCAACACTAAGCCTAACCCTAAATGCACTCGACTCTAACCCAAAAGGCAATCCTGACCCTAAGCCTAACCCTAAACCTCGATTCTACCAACACAAACCCTAACCCTAACCCTAAGCTTAAATATAGTGGATTCTAGCCATAACTCTAACCCTAATGTGCTCGATTCTAAGTCTAACACTAAATCTTCAATCTCAACACTAACCCTAACTCTAAATGCACTCAGTTGTAACCCAAAAGGCAATCCTCACCCTACGCCTAACCCTAAACTTCGATTCTACCAACACAAACCCTAACCCTAATCCTAACCCTACCCCTACCCCGACCCCTAAATGCACTCTAACCCTACCCCTACCCCTTACACTAACCCTAACCCTAACGAATTTTAACCAAAACTCTAACCCTAAATGTGCTCGATTCTAACCCAAACACTAAATCGTCAATTTCAACACTATCCCTCACCCTAAATGCACTCGACACTAACGCAAAAGCCATTCCTCACCCTAAGCCTAACCCTAAACCTCGATTCTGCCAACACAAACCTTAACCCTAATCCTAACCTTAGTCCTACGCCTACCCCTAAATGCACTCTAAGCCATACCCTGATGAAAAGCAGACCATTAAAAATGTGCCTGATTCTAACCCTAACCCTAACCCTAAGCCTATCCTTAAGTCTAACCCTCGATTCTACGAAAGCGAACGCTAAACCTAACTCTAACCCTAGCACTATCCTTAAATGCTCTCGATTTTAACCCTGACGCTCAACCTAACCCTAACCGTAACGCTAACCCTAAATGCACTGAATTCTAAGCATAACTCTCACCCTAAATGTGCTCGATTCAAACCGTAACACTAAATCGTCAATTTGAACACTAACCCAAAGCCTAAATACACTCGATTCTGATGCAAAATGCAATCCTGACCCTAAGCCTAAACCTAAACCTCGATTCTACCAACACAAACCTTAACCCTAATCCTAACCCTATCCCTTCCACTAGCCCTAAAAGCACTTTAACCCTAATCCTCACCCTAACGCTAACACTAAAACTGTGCTTGATTCTAACCCTAACCCTCACCCTAAGCCTAACCCTAAGCCTAACCCTCGATTCTACGAAAGCTTACCCTAAACCTAACTCTAACCCTAGCACTATCCTTAATGCTCTCGATTCTAACCCTGACCCTAAACCTAACCCTAACCCTAAGACTAACCCTAACCCTAAATGCACTGAATTCTAATCATAACTCTAACCCTAAATGTGCCTGATTCTAACGCTATAACTAAATCATCAATTTCAACACTAACCCTAAGCCCAAATGCTCTCAATTATGACCCCAAATGCTCTCCTGACCCTAAGCCTAACCCAAAACTTCGATTCTACCAACACAAACCCTTACCCTAATCCTAACCCAACTCCTCCCCTAGCCCTAAATGCACTCAAATCCTGACGATAACCCCAACCCTAACGCTAAAAATGCTCCTGATTCTAACCCTAATTCTAACCCTAACCCTCACCCGAACACTGACCCTCGATTCTACGAAAGCTAACCCTATACCTAACTCTAATCCTAACACTATCCTTAAATGCACTCGATTCTAACCCTCACCCTAAACATAAACCTAACCCGATCCCTAATCCTAACCCTAAATGCACTGGATTCTAACCATAACTCTAACCCTAATGTTCTCGATTATAACCCTAACACTCAATCGTCAATCTCAACACTAAGCCTAACCCTAAATGCACTCGACTCTAACCCAAAAGGCAATCCTGACCCTAAGTCTAACCCTAAACCTCGACACTACCAACACAAACCCTAACCCTAATCCCAACCCTACCCCTAAACCTCGATTCTACCAACACAATCCCTAACCCTAAGCTTAAATATAGTGGATTCTAACTATAACTCTAACCCTAATGTGCTCGATTCTAAGTCTAACACTAAATCTTCAATCTCAACACTAACCCTAACTCTAAATGCACTCAGTTGTAACCCAAAAGGCAATCCTCACCCTACGCCTCACCCTAAACTTCGATTCTACCAACACAAACCCTAACCCTAATCCTAACCCTACCCCTACCCCAACCCCTAAATGCACTCTGACCCTACCCCTACCCCTTACACTAACCCTAACCCTAACGAATTCTGACCAAAACTCTATCCCTAAATCTGCTCGATTCTAACCCTAACACTAAATCGTCAATTTCAACACTATCCCTAACCCTAAATGCACTCGACTCTAACCCAAAAGCCATTCCTCACCCTAAGCCTAACCCTAAACCTCAATTCTACCGACACAAACCTTAACCCTAATCCTAACCCTACTCTTACCCCTACCCCTAAATGCACTCTAAACCATACCCTGATGAAAAGCAGACCACTAAAAATGTGCCTGATTCTAACCCTAACCCTAACCCTAAGCCTATCCTTAAGCCTAACCCTCGATTCTACGAAAGCGAACGCTAAACCTAACTCTAACCCTAGCACTATCCTTAAATGCTCTCGATTTTAACCCAGACCCTCAACCTAACCCTAATCTTAACGCTAACCCTAAAAGCACTGAATTCTAAGCATAACTCTCACCCTAAATATGCTCGATTCAAACCCTAACACTAAATCGTCAATTTGAACACTAACCCAAAGCCTAAATACACTCGATTCTGATCCAAAATGCAATCCTGACCCTAAGCCTAAACCTAAAACTCGATTCTACCAACACAAACCTTAACCCTAATCCTAACCCTATCCCTTCCACTAGCCCTAAAAGCACTTTAACCCTAATCCTCACCCTAACGCTAACACCAAAACTGTGCTTGATTCTAACCCTAACCCTCACCCTAAGCCTAACCCTAAGCCTAACCCTCGATTCTACGAAAGCTAACCCTCAACCTAACTCTAACCGTAGCACTATCTTTAATGCTCTCGATTCTAACCCTGACCCTAAACCTAACCCTAACCCTAACCCTAAATGCACTGAAGTCTATTCATATCTCTATCCCTAAATGTGCCTGATTCTAACGCTATAACTAAATCATCAATTTCAACAATAACCCTAAGCCCAAATGCTCTGAATTATGACCCCAAATGCAATCCTGACCCTAAGAATAACCCAAAACCTGGATTCCACCAACACAAAACCTAACCCTAATCCTAACCCAACTCCTCCCCTACCCCTAAATGCACTCAAACCCTGACCCTAACCCCAACCCTAACGCTAAAAATGCTCCTGATTCTAACCTTAATCGTAACCCTAACCCTCACCCTAACACTGACCCTCGATTCTACGAAAGCTAACCCTATACCTAACTCTACCCCTAAGACTTTCCTTAAATGCACTCGATTCTAACCCTCACCCTAAACATAAACCTAACCCTATCCCTAATCCTAACCCTACATGCACTGGATTCTAACCATAACTCTAACCCTAAAGTGCTCGATTATAACCCTAACACTAAATCGTCAATCTCAACACTAAGCCTAACCCTAAATGCACTCGACTCTAACCCAAAAGGCAATCCTGACCCTAAGCCTAACCCTAAACCTCGATTCTACCAACACAAACCCTAACCCTAACCCTAAGCTTAAATATAGTGGATTCAGCTATAACTCTTACCATAATGTGCTCGATTCTAAGTCTAACACTAAATCTTCAATCTCAACACTAACCCTAACTCTAAATGCACTCAGTTGTAACCCAAAAGGCAATCCTCACCCTACGCCTAACCGTAAACTTCGATTCTACCAACACAAACCCTAACCCTAATCCTAACCCTACCCCTACCCCTACCCCTAAATGCACTCTAACCCTACCCCTACCCCTTACACTAACCCTAACCCTAACGAATTGTAACCAAAACTCTAACCCTAAATGTGCTCGATTCTAACCCAAACACTAAATCGTCAATTTCAACACTATCCCTCACCCTAAATGCACTCGACACTAACGAAAAAGCCATTCCTGACCCTAAGCCTAACCCTAAACCTCGATTCTGCCAACACAAACCTTAACCCTAATCCTAACCCTACTCCTACGCCTACTCTTAAATGCACTCTAAGCCATACCGTGATGAAAAGCAGACCATCAAAAATGTGCCTGATTCTAACCCTAACCCTAACCCTAAGCCTATCCTTAAGTCTAACCCTCGATTCTACGAAAGCGAACGCTAAACTTAACTCTAACCCTAGCACTATCCTTAAATGATCTCGATTTTAACCCTGACGCTCAACCTAACAATAACCCTAACGCTAACCCTAAATGCACTGAATTCTAAGCATAACTCTCACCCTAAATGTGCTCGATTCAAACCGTAACACTAAATTGTCAATTTGAACACTAACCCAAAGCCTAAATACACTCGATTCTGATCCAAAATGCAATCCTGACCCTAAGCCTAAACCTAAACCTCGATTCTACCAACACAAACCTTAACCCTAATCCTAACCCTATCCCTTCCACTAGCCCTAAAAGCACTTTAACCCTAATCCTCACCCTAACGCTAACACTAAAACTGTGCTTGACTCTAACCCTAACCCTCACCCTAAGCCTAACCCTAAGCCTAACCCTCGATTCTACGAAATCTTACCCTAAACCTAACTCTAACCCTAGCACTATCCTTAATGCTCTCGATTCTAACCCTGACCCTAAACCTAACCATAACCCTAAGACTAACCCTAACCCTAAATGCACTGAATTCTAATCATAACTCTATCCCTAAATGTGCCTGATTCTTACGCTATAACTAAATCATCAATTTCAACACTAACCCTAAGCCCAAATGCTCTCAATTATGACCCCAAATGCTCTCCTGACCCTAAGCCTAACCCAAAACCTCGATTCTACCAACACAAACCCTAACCCTAATTCTAACCCAACTCCTCCCCTACCCCTAAATGCACTGAAACCCTGACCCTAACCCCAACCCTAACGCTAAAAATGCCCGTGATTCTAACCCTAATCCTAACCCTAACCCTCACCCGAACACTGACCCTCGATTCTACGGAAGCTAACCCTATACCTAACTCTAACCCTAACACTATCCTTAAATGCACTCGATTCTAACCCTCACCCTAAACATAAACCTAACCCTATCCCTAATCCTAACCCTAAATGCACTGGATTCTAACCATAACTCTAACCCTAATGTGCTCGATTATAACCCTAACACTCAATCGTCAATCTCAACACTAAGCCTAACCCTAAATGCACTCGACTCTAACCCAAAAGGCAATCTTGACCCTAAGCCTAAACCTAAACCTCGATTCTACCAACACAAACCCTAACCCTCACCCTAAGCTTAAATATAGTGGATTCTAGCCATAACTCTAACCCTAATGTGCTCGATTCTAAGTCTAACACTAAATCGTCAATCTCAACACTAACCCTAACTCTAAATGCACTCAGTTGTAACCCAAAAGGCAATCCTCACCCTACGCCTCACCCTAAACTTCGATTCTACCAACACAAACCTTAACCCTAATCCTAACCCTACTCTTACCCCTACCCCTAAATGCACTCTAAACCATACCCTGATGAAAAGCAGACCACTAAAAATGTGCCTGATTCTAACCCTAACCCTAACCCTAAGCCTATCCTTAAGCCTAACCCTCGATTCTACGAAAGCGAACGCTAAACCTACCTCTAACCCTAGCACTATCCTTAAATGCTCTCGATTTTAACCCAGACCCTCAACCTAACCCTAATCTTAACGCTAACCCTAAAAGCACTGAATTCTAAGCATAACTCTCACCCTAAATATGCTCGATTCAAACCCTAACACTAAATCGTCAATTTGAACACTAACCCAAAGCCTAAATACACTCGATTCTGATCCAAAATGCAATCCTGACCCTAAGCCTAAACCTAAACCTCGATTCTACCAACACAAACCTTAACCCTAATCCTAACCCTATCCCTTCCACTAGCCCCAAAAGCACTTTAACCCTAATCCTCACCCTAACGCTAACACTAAAACTGTGCTTGATTCTAACCCTAACCCTCACCCTAAGCCTAACCCTAAGCCTAACCCTCGATTCTACGAAAGCTAACCCTCAACCTAACTCTAACCGTAGCACTATCTTTATTGCTCTCGATTCTAACCCTGACCCTAAACCTAACCCTAACCCTAACCCTAACCCTAAATGCACTGAATTCTATTCATAACTCTATCCCTAAATGTGCCTGATTCTAACGCTATAACTAAATCATGAATTTCAACAATAACCCTAAGCCCAAATGCTCTCAATTATGACCCCAAATGCTCTCCTGACCCTAAGCCTAACCCAAAACCTCGATTCTACCAACACAAACCCTTACCCTAATCCTAACCCAACTCCTCCCCTAGCCCTAAATGCACTCAAATCCTGACGATAACCCCAACCCTAACGCTAAAAATGGTCCTGATTCTAACCCTAATTCTAACCCTAACCCTCACCCGAACACTGACCCTCGATTCTACGAAAGCTAACCCTATACCTAACTCTAACCCTAACACTATCCTTAAATGCACTCGATTCTACCCCTCACCCTAAACATAAACCTAACCCTATCCCTAATGCTAACCCTACATGCACTGGATTCTAACCATAACTAACCCTAATGTGCTCGATTATAACCCTAACACTCAATCGTCAATCTCAACACTAAGCCTAACCCTAAATGCACTCGACTCTAACCCAAAAGGCAATCCTGACCCTAAGCCTAACCCTAAACCTCGATTCTACCAACACAAACCCTAACCCTAACCCTAAGCTTAAATATAGTGGATTCTAGCCATAACTCTAACCCTAATGTGCTCGATTCTAAGTCTAACACTAAATCTTCAATCTCAACACTAACCCTAACTCTAAATGCACTCAGTTGTAACCCAAAAGGCAATCCTCACCCTACGCCTAACCCTAAACTTCGATTCTACCAACACAAACCCTAACCCTAATCCTAACCCTACCCCTACCCCGACCCCTAAATGCACTCTAACCCTACCCCTACCCCTTACACTAACCCTAACCCTAACGAATTTTAACCAAAACTCTAACCCTAAATGTGCTCGATTCTAACCCAAACACTAAATCGTCAATTTCAACACTATCCCTCACCCTAAATGCACTCGACACTAACGCAAAAGCCATTCCTCACCCTAAGCCTAACCCTAAACCTCGATTCTGCCAACACAAACCTTAACCCTAATCCTAACCCTACTCCTACGCCTACCCCTAAATGCACTCTAAGCCATACTCTGATGAAAAGCAGACCATTAAAAATGTGCCTGATTCTAACCCTAACCCTAACCCTAAGCCTATCCTTAAGTCTAACCCTCGATTCTACGAAAGCGAACGCTAAACCTAACTCTAACCCTAGCACTATCCTTAAATGCTCTCGATTTTAACCCTGACGCTCAACCTAACCCTAACCGTAACGCTAACCCTAAATGCACTGAATTCTAAGCATAACTCTCACCCTAAATGTGCTCGATTCAAACCGTAACACTAAATTGTCAATTTGAACACTAACCCAAAGCCTAAATACACTCGATTCTGATGCAAAATGCAATCCTGACCCTAAGACTAAACCTAAACCTCGATTCTACCAACACAAACCTTAACCCTAATCCTAACCCTATCCCTTCCACTAGCCCTAAAAGCACTTTAACCCTAATCCTCACCCTAACGCTAACACTAAAACTGTGCTTGATTCTAACCCTAACCCTCACCCTAAGCCTAACCCTAAGCCTAACCCTCGATTCTACGAAAGCTTACCCTAAACCTAACTCTAACCCTAGCACTATCCTTAATGCTCTCGATTCTAACCCTGACCCTAAACCTAACCCTAACCCTAAGACTAACCCTAACCCTAAATGCACTGAATTCGAATCATAACTCTAACCCTAAATGTGCCTGATTCTAACGCTATAACTAAATCATCAATTTCAACACTAACCCTAAGCCCAAATGCTCTCAATTATGACCCCAAATGCTCTCCTGACCCTAAGCCTAACCCAAAACTTCGATTCTACCAACACAAACCCTTACCCTAATCCTAACCCAACTCCTCCCCTAGCCCTAAATGCACTCAAATCCTGACGATAACCCCAACCCTAACGCTAAAAATGCTCCTGATTCTAACCCTAATTCTAACCCTAACCCTCACCCGAACACTGACCCTCGATTCTACGAAAGCTAACCCTATACCTAACTCTAACCCTAACACTATCCTTAAATGCACTCGATTCTAACCCTCACCCTAAACATAAACCTAACCCTATCCCTAATCCTAACCCTAAATGCACTGGATTCTAACCATAACTCTAACCCTAATGTGCTAGATTATAACCCTAACACTAAATCGTCAATCTCAACACTAAGCCTAACCCTAAATGCACTCGACTCTAACCCAAAAGGCAATCTTGAGCCTAAGCCTAAACCTAAACCTCGATTCTACCAACACAAACCCTAACCCTAACCCTAAGCTTAAATATAGTGGATTCTAGCCATAACTCTAACCATAATGTGCTCGATTCTAAGTCTAACACTAAATCGTCAATCTCAACACTAACCCTAACTCTAAATGCACTCAGTTGTAACCCAAAAGGCAATCCTCACCCTACACCTAACCCTAAACTTCGATTCTACCAACACAAACCCTAACCCTAATCCTAACCCTACCCCTACCCCAACCCCTAAATGCACTCTAACCCTACCCTACCCCTTACACTAACCCTAACCCTAACGAATTCTAACCAAAACTCTAACCCTAAATGTGCTCGATTCTAACCCAAACACTAAATCGTCAATTTCAACACTATCCCTAACCCTAAATGCACTCGACTCTAACCCAAAAGTCATTCCTGACCCCAAGCCCAACCCTAAACCTCGATTCTACCAACACAAACCCTTACCCTAATCCTAACCCAACTCCTCCCCTAGCCCTAAATGCACTCAAATCCTGACGATAACCCCAACCCAAACGCTAAAAATGCTCCTGATTCTAACCCTAACTCTAACCCTAAGCCTAACCTTAAGCCTAACCCTCGATTCTACGAAAGCGAACGCTAATCCTAACTCTAACCCTAGCACTATCCTTAAATGCTCTCGATTTTTACCCTGACCCTCAACCTAACCCTAACCCTAACGCTAACCCTAAATGCACTGAATTCTAAGCATAACTCTCACCCCAAATGTGCTCGATTCAAACCCTAACACTAAATCGTCAATTTGAACACTAACCCAAAGCCTAAATACACTCGATTCTGATCCAAAATGCAATCCTGACCCTAAAGCTAAACCTAAACCTCGATTCTCCCAACACAAACCTTAACCCTAATCCTAACCCTATCCCTTCCACTAGCCCTAAAAGCACTTTAACCCTAATCCTCACCCTAACGCTAACACTAAAACTGTGCTTGATTCGAACCCTAATCCTCACCCTAAGCCTAACCCTAAGCCTAACCCTCGATTCTACGAAAGCTAACCCTAAACCTAACTCTTACCCTAGCACTATCCTTAATGCTCTCAATTCTAACCCTGACCCTAAACCTAACCCTAACCCTAAACCTAACCCTAACTGCACTGAATTCTAATCATAAATCTATCCCTAAATGTGCCTGATTCTAACGCTATAACTAAATCATCAATTTCAACACTAACCCTAAGCCCAAATGCTCTGAATTATGACCCCAAATGCTCTCCTGACCCTAAGCCTAACCAAAAACCTCGATTCTACCAACACAAACCCTAACCCTAATCCTAACCCAACTCCTCCCCTAGCCCTAAATGCACTCAAACCCTGACCCTAACCCCAACCCTAACGCTAAAAATGCTCCTGATTCTAACCCTAATCCTAACCCTAACCCTCACCCGAACACTGACCCTCGATTCTACGAAAGCTAACCCTATACCTAACTCTAACCCTAACACTATCCTTAAATGCACTCCATTCTAACCCTCACCCTAAACATAAACCTAACCCTATCCCTAATGCTAACCCTAAATGCACTGGATTCAAACCATAACACTAACCCTAATGTGCTCGATTATAACCCTAACACTAAATCGTCAATCTCAACACTAAGCCTAACCCTAAATGCACTCGACTCTAACCCAAAAGGCAATCCTGACCCTAAGCCTAACCCTAAACCTCGACACTACCAACACAAACCCTAACCCTAATCCCAACCCTACTCCTATCCCTACCTCTATATGCACTCTAACCCTAACTCTGATCCACCCCTAACACTAAAAATGCGCTTGATTCTATCCCTAACCCTAACCCAAACCCTAACCCTAACCCTAACCCTCAATTCTACGAAACCTAACCCTAAACCTAAGTCTAACCCTAACACTTTCCTTAAATGCTCTCGATTCTAATCCCGACCCTAATAGCCCTAACCCTAATTTTAAGCTTAAATATAGTGGATTCTAACCATAATTCTAACCCTAATGTGCTCGATTCTAGGTCTAACACTAAATCGTCAATCTCAACACTAACCCTAACTCTAAATGCACTCAGTTGTAACCCAAAAGGCAATCCTCACCCTACGCCTAACCCTAAACTTCGATTCTACCAAGACAAACCCTAACCCTAATCCTAAACCTACCCCTACCCCTACCCCTAAAAGCACTCTAAACCTACCCCTACCCCTTCTACTAACCCTAACCCTAACGAATTCTAACCAAAACTCTAACCCTAAATGTGCTCGATTCTAACCCAAACACTAAATCGTCAATTTCAACACTATCCCTAACCCTAAATGCACTCCATTCTAACCCAAAAGCCATTCCTGACCCTAAGCCTAACCCTAAACCTCGATTCTACCAACAAAAACCTTAACCCTAATCCTAACCCTACTCCTACACCTACCCCTAAATGCACTCTAAGCCATACCCTGATGAAAAGCAGACCACTTAAAATGTGCCTGATTCTATCCCTAACCCTAAGCCTAACCTTAAGCGTAACCCTCAATTCTACGAAAGCGAACGCTAAACCTAACTCTAACCCTAGCACTATCCTTAAATGCTCTCGATTTTAACCCTGACCGTCAACCTAACCTTAACCCTAACGCTAACCCTAAATGCACTGAATTCTAAGCATAACTCTCACCCTAAATGTGCTCGATTCAAACCCTAACACTAAATCGTCAATTTGAACACTAACCCAAAGCCTAAATACACTCGATTCCGATCCAAAATGCAATCCTGACCCTAAGCCTAAACCTAAACCTCGATTCTACCAACACAAACCTTAACCCTAATCCTAACCCTATCCCTTCCACTAGCCCTAAAAGCACTTTAACCCTAATCCTGACCCTAACGCTAACACTAAAACTGTGCTTGATTCTAACCCTAACCCTCACCCTAAGCCTAACCCTAAGCCTAACCCTCGATTCTACGAAAGCTTACCCTAAACCTAACTCTAAACCTAGCACTATCCTTAATGCTCTCGATTCTAACCCTGACCCTAAACCTAACTCTAACCCTAAGACTAACCCTAACCCTAAATGCACTGAATTCTAATCATAACTCTATCCCTAAATGTGCCTGATTCTAACGCTATAACTAAATCATCAATTTCAACACTAACCCTAAGCCCAAATGCTCTCAATTATGACCCCAAATGCTCTCCTGACCCTAAGCCTAACCCAAAACCTCGATTCTACCAACACAAACCCTAACCCTAATCCTAACCCAACTCCTCCCCTAGCCCTAAATGCACTCAAATCCTGACGATAACCCCAACCCTAACGCTAAAAATGGTCCTGATTCTAACCCTAATTCTAACCCTAACCCTCACCCGAACACTGACCCTCGATTCTACGAAAGCTAACCCTATACCTAACTCTAACCCTAACACTATCCTTAAATGCACTCGATTCTAACCCTCACCCTAAACATAAACCTAACCCTATCCCTAATCCTAACCCTAAATGCACTGGATTCTAACCATAACTCTAACCCTAATGTGCTCGATTATAACCCTAACACTCAATCGTCAATCTCAACACTAAGCCTAACCCTAAATGCACTCGACTCTAACCCAAAAGGCAATTCTGACCCTAAGCCTAAACCTAAACCTCGATTCTACCATCACAAACCCTAACCCTCACCCTAAGCTTAAATATAGTGGATTCTAGCCATAACTCTAACCCTAATGTGCTCGATTCTAAGTCTAACACTAAATCGTCAATCTCAACACTAACCCTAACTCTAAATGCACTCAGTTGTAACCCAAAAGGCAATCCTCACCCTACACCTAACCCTAAACTTCGATTCTACCAACACAAACCCTAACCCTAATCCTAACCCTACCCTTACCTCAACCCCTAAATGCACTCTAACCCTACCCTACCCCTTACACTAACCCTAACCCTAACGAATTCTAACCAAAACTCTAACCCTAAATGTGCTCGATTCTAACCCAAACACTAAATCGTCAATTTCAACACTATGCCTAACCCTAAATGCACTCGACTCTAACCCAAAAGTCCTTCCTGACCCCAAGCCCAACCCTAAACCTCGATTCTACCAACACAAACCTAAACCCTAATCCTAACCCTACTCTTACCCCTACCCTTAAATGCACTCTAAGCCATACCCTGATGAAAAGCAGACCTCTTAAAATGTGCCTGATTCTAACACTAACCCTAAGCCTAACCTTAAGCCTAACCCTCGATTCTACGAAAGCGAACGCTAAACCTAACTCTAACCCTAGCACTATCCTTAAATGCTCTCGATTTTAACCCTGACCCTCAATCTAACCCTAACCCTAACGCTAACCCTAAATGCACTGAATTCTAAGCATAACTCTCACCCTAAATGTGCTCGATTCAAACCCTAACACTAAATCGTCAATTTGAACACTAACCCAAAGCCTAAATACACTCGATTCTGATCCAAAATGCAATCCTGACCCTAAGCCTAAACCTAAACCTCGATTCTACCAACACAAACCTTAACCCTAATCCTAACCCTATCCCTTCCACTAGCCCTAAAAGCACTTTAACCCTAATCCTCACCCTAACGCTAACACTAAAACTATGCTTGATTCTAACCCTAACCCTCACCCTAAGCCTAACCCTAAGCCTAACCCTCGATTCTACGAAAGCTTACCCTAAACCTAACTCTAACCCTAGCACTATCCTTAATGCTCTCGATTCTAACCCTGACCCTAAACCTAACCCTAACCCTAAGACTAACCCTAACCCTAAATGCACTGAATTCGAATCATAACTCTATCCCTAAATGTGCCTGATTCTAACGCTATAACTAAATCATCAATTTCAACACTAACCCTAAGCCCAAATGCTCTCAATTATGACCCCAAATGCTCTCCTGACCCTAAGCCTAACCCAAAACCTCGATTCTACCAACACAAACCCTTACCCTAATCCTAACCCAACTCCTCGCCTAGCCCTAAATGCACTCAAATCCTGACGATAACCCCAACCCTAACGCTAAAAATGCTCCTGATTCTAACCCTAATCCTAACCCTAACCCTCACCCGAACACTGACCCTCGATTCTACGAAAGCTAACCCTATACCTAACTCTAACCCTAACACTATCCTTAAATGCACTCGATTCTAACCCTCACCCTAAACATAAACCTAACCCTATCCCTAATCCTAACCCTAAATGCACTGGATTCTAACCATAACTCTAACCCTAATGTGCTCGATTATAACCCTAACACTAAATCGTCAATCTCAACACTAAGCCTAACCCTAAATGCACTCGACTCTAACCCAAAAGGCAATCCTGACCCTAAAGCTAAACCTAAACCTCGATTCTCCCAACACAAACCTTAACCCTAATCCTAACCCTATCCCTTCCACTAGCCCTAAAAGCACTTTAACCCTAATCCTCACCCTAACGCTAGCACTAAAACTGTGCTTGATTCGAACCCTAACCCTCACCCTAAGCCTAACCCTAAGCCTAACCCTCGATTCTACGAAAGCTAACCCTAAACCTAACTCTTACCCTAGCACTATCCTTAATGCTCTCAATTCTAACCCTGACCCTAAACCTAACCCTAACCCTAAACCTAACCCTAACTGCACTGAATTCTAATCATAAATCTATCCCTAAATGTGCCTGATTCTAACGCTATAACTAAATCATCGATTTCAACACTAACCCTAAGCCCAAATGCTCTGAATTATGACCCCAAATGCTCTCCTGACCCTAAGCCTAACCAAAAACCTCGATTCTACCAACACAAACCCTAACCCTAATCCTAACCCAACTCCTCCCCTAGCCCTAAATGCACTCAAACCCTGACCCTAACCCCAACCCTAACGCTAAAAATGCTCCTGATTCTAACCCTAATCCTAACCCTAACCCTCACCCGAACACTGACCCTCGATTCTACGAAAGCTAACCCTATACCTAACTCTAACCCTAACACTATCCTTAAATGCACTCCATTCTAACCCTCACCCTAAACATAAACCTAACCCTATCCCTAATCCTAACCCTAAATGCCCTGGATTCAAACCATAACACTAACCCTAATGTGCTCGATTATAACCCTAACACTAAATCGTCAATCTCAACACTAAGCCTAAAACTAACTGCACTCGACTCTAACCCAAAAGGCAATCCTGACCCTAAGCCTAACCCTAAACCTCGACACTACCAACACAAACCCTAACCCTAATCCCAACCCTACTCCTATCCCTACCTCTATATGCACTCTAACCCTAACTCTGATCCACCCCTAACACTAAAAATGCGCTTGATTCTATCCCTAACCCTAACCCAAACCCTAACCCTAACCCTAACCCTCAATTCTACGAATCCTAACCCTAAACCTAAGTCTAACCCTAACACTTTCCTTAAATGCTCTAGATTCTAATCCCGACCCTAATAGCCCTAACCCTAATTTTAAGCTTAAATATAGTGGATTCTAACCATAATTCTAACCCTAATGTGCTCGATTCTAGGTCTAACACTAAATCGTCAATCTCAACACTAACCCTAACTCTAAATGCACTCAGTTGTAACCCAAAAGGCAATCCTCACCCTACGCCTAACCCTAAACTTCGATTCTACCAACACAAACCCTAACCCTAATCCTAAACCTACCCCTACCCCTAACCCTAAAAGCACTATAAACCTACCCCTACCCCTTCCACTAACCCTAACCCTAACGAATTCTAACCAAAACTCTAACCCTAAATGTGCTCGATTCTAACCCAAACACTAAATCGTCAATTTCAACACTATCCCTAACCCTAAATGCACTCGATTCTAACCCAAAAGCCATTCCTGACCCTAAGCCTAACCCTAAACCTCGATTCTACCAACAAAAACCTTAACCCTAATCCTAACCCTACTCCTACACCTACCCCTAAATGCACTCTAAGCCATACCCTGATGAAAAGCAGACCACTTAAAATGTGCCTGATTCTATCCCTAACCCTAAGCCTAACCTTAAGCGTAACCCTCGATTCTACGACAGCGAACGCTAAACCTAACTCTAACCCTAGCACTATCCTTAAATGCTCTCGATTTTAACCCTGACCGTCAACCTAACCTTAACCCTAACGCTAACCCTAAATGCACTGAATTCTAAGCATAACTCTCACCCTAAATGTGCTCGATTCAAACCCTAACACTAAATCGTCAATTTGAACACTAACCCAAAGCCTAAATACACTCGATTCTGATCCAAAATGCAATCCTGACCCTAAGCCTAAACCTAAACCTCGATTCTACCAACACAAACCTTAACCCTAATCCTAACCCTATCCCTTCCACTAGCCCTAAAAGCACTTTAACCCTAATCCTGACCCTAACGCTAACACTAAAACTGTGCTTGATTCTAACCCTAACCCTCACCCTAAGCCTAACCCTAAGCCTAACCCTCGATTCTACGAAAGCTTACCCTAAACCTAACTCTAAACCTAGCACTATCCTTAATGCTCTCGATTCTAACCCTGACCCTAAACCTAACCCTAACCCTAAGACTAACCCTAACCCTAAATGCACTGAATTCTAATCATAACTCTATCCCTAAATGTGCCTGATTCTAACGCTATAACTAAATCATCAATTTCAACACTAACCCTAAGCCCAAATGCTCTCAATTATGACCCCCAAATGCTCTCCTGACCCTAAGCCTAACCCAAAACCTCGATTCTACCAACACAAACCCTAACCCTAATCCTAACCCAACTCCTCCCCTAGCCCTAAATGCACTCAAATCCTGACGATAACCCCAACCCTAACGCTAAAAATGGTCCTGATTCTAACCCTAATTCTAACCCTAACCCTCACCCGAACACTGACCCTCGATTCTACGAAAGCTAACCCTATACCTAACTCTAACCCTATCACTATCCTTAAATGCACTCGATTCTAACCCTCACCCTAAACATAAACCTAACCCTATCCCTAATCCTAACCCTAAATGCACTGGATTCTAACCATAACTCTAACCCTAATGTGCTCGATTATAACCCTAACACTAAATCGTCAATCTCAACACTAAGCCTAACCCTAAATGCACTCGACTCTAACCCAAAAGGCAATCCTGACCCTAAGCCTAAACCTAAACCTCGATTCTACCAACACAAACCCTAACCCTCACCCTAAGCTTAAATATAGTGGATTCTAGCCATAACTCTAACCCTAATGTGCTCGATTCTAAGTCTAACACTAAATCGTCAATCTCAACACTAACCCTAACTCTAAATGCACTCAGTTGTAACCCAAAAGGCAATCCTCACCCTACACCTAACCCTAAACTTCGATTCTACCAACACAAACCCTAACCCTAATCCTAACCCTACCCTTACCCCAACCCCTAAATGCACTCTAACCCTACCCTACCCCTTACACTAACCCTAACCCTAATCAATTCTAACCAAAACTCTAACCCTAAATGTGCTCGATTCTAACCCAAACACTAAATCGTCAATTTCAACACTATCCCTAACCCTAAATGCACTCGACTCTAACCCAAAAGTCATTCCTGACCCCAAGCCCAACCCTAAACCTCGATTCTACCAACACAAACCTTAACCCTAATCCTAACCCTACTCTTACCCCTACCCTTAAATGCACTCTAAGCCATACCCTGATGAAAAGCAGACCACTTAAAATGTGCCTGATTCTAACACTAACCCTAAGCCTAACCTTAAGCCTAACCCTCGATTCTACGAAAGCGAACGCTAAACCTAACTCTAACCCTAGCACTATCCTTAAATGCTCTCGATTTTAACCCTGACCCTCAACCTAACCCTAACCCTACCGCTAACCCTAAATGCACTGAATTCTAAGCATAACTCTCACCCTAAGTGTGCTCGATTCAAACCCTAACACTAAATCGTCAATTTGAACACTAACCCAAAGCCTAAATACACTCGATTCTGATCCAAAATGCAATCCTGACCCTAAGCCTAAACCTAAACCTCGATTCTACCAACACAAACCTTAACCCTAATCCTAACCCTATCCCTTCCACTAGCCCTAAAAGCACTTTAACCCTAATCCTCACCCTAACGCTAACACTAAAACTATGCTTGATTCTAACCCTAACCCTCACCCTAAGCCTAACCCTAAGCCTAACCCTCGATTCTACGAAAGCTTACCCTAAACCTAACTCTAACCCTAGCACTATCCTTAATGCTCTCGATTCTAACCCTGACCCTAAACCTAACCCTAACCCTAAGACTAACCCTAACCCTAAATGCACTGAATTCGAATCATAACTCTATCCCTAAATGTGCCTGATTCTAACGCTATAACTAAATCATCAATTTCAACACTAACCCTAAGCCCAAATGCTCTCAATTATGACCCCAAATGCTCTCCTGACCCTAAGCCTAACCCAAAACCTCGATTCTACCAACACAAACCCTTACCCTAATCCTAACCCAACTCCTCGCCTAGCCCTAAATGCACTCAAATCCTGACGATAACCCCAACCCTAACGCTAAAAATGCTCCTGATTCTAACCCTAACCCTCACCCGAACACTGACCCTCGATTCTACGAAAGCTAACCCTATACCTAACTCTAACCCTAACACTATCCTTAAATGCACTCGATTCTAACCCTCACCCTAAACATAAACCTAACCCTATCCCTAATCCTAACCCTAAATGCACTGGATTCTAACCATAACTCTAACCCTAATGTGCTCGATTATAACCCTAACACTCAATCGTCAATCTCAACACTAAGCCTAACCCTAAATGCACTCGACTCTAACCCAAAAGGCAATTCTGACCCTAAGCCTAAACCTAAACCTCGATTCTACCAACACAAACCCTAACCCTCACCCTAAGCTTAAATATAGTGGATTCTAGCCATAACTCTAACCCTAATGTGCTCGATTCTAAGTCTAACACTAAATCGTCAATCTCAACACTAACCCTAACTCTAAATGCACTCAGTTGTAACCCAAAACGCAATCCTCACCCTACGCCAAACCCTAAACTTCGATCCTACCAACACAAACCCTAAACCTAATCCTAACCCTACCCCTACGCCTAGCCCTAAATGCACTCTAAGCCATACCTTGATGAAAAGCAGAGCACTGAAAATGTGCCTGATTCTAACCCTAGCCCTAACCCTAAGCCTAACCTTAAGCCTAACCCTCGATTCTACGAAAGCGAACGCTAAACCTAACTCTAACCCTAGCACTATCCTTAAATGCTCTCGATTTTAACCCTGACCCTCAACCTAACCCTAACCCTAACGCTAACCCTAAATGCACTGAATTCTAAGCATAACTCTCACCCTAAATGTGCTCGATTCAAACCCTAACACTAAATCTTCAATTTGAACACTAACCCAAAGCCTAAATACACTCGATTCTGATGCAAAATGCAATCCTGACCCTAAGCCTAAACCTCAACCTCGATTCTACCAACACAAACCTTAACCCTAATCCTAACCCTATCCCTTCCACTAGCCCTAAAAGCACTTTAACCCTAATCCTCACCCTAACGCGAACACTAAAACTGTGCTTGATTCTAACCCTAACCCTCACCCTAAGCCTAACCCTCGACTCTACGAAATCTAACCCTAAACCTAACTCTAACCCTAGCACTATCCTTAATGCTCTTGATTCTAACCCTGACCCTAAACCTAACCCTAACCCTAAGACTAACCCTAACCCTAAATGCACTGAATTATAATCATAACTCTATCCCTAAATGTGCCTGATTCTAACGCTATAACTAAATCATCAATTTCAACACTAACCCTAAGCCCAAATGCTCTAAATTATTACCCCAAATGCTCTCCTGACCCTAAGCCTAACCAAAAACCTCGATTCTACCGACACGAACCCTAACCCTATTCCTAACCCAACTCCTCCCCTACCCCTAAATGCACTCAAACCCTGACACTAACCCTAACCCTAACGCTAAAAATGCTCCTGATTCTAACCCTAATCCTAACCCTAACCCTCACCAGAACACTGACCCTCGATTCTGCGAAAGCTAACCCTATACCTAACTCTAACCCTAACACTATCCTTAAATGCACTCGATTCTAACCCTCACCCTAAACATAAACCTAACCCTATCCCTAATCCTAACCCTAAATGCACTGGATTCTAACCATAACTCTAACCCTAATGTGCTCGATTATAACCCTAACACTAAATCGTCAATCTCAACACTAAGCCTAACCCTAAATGCACTCGACTCTAACCCAAAAGGCAATCCTGACTCTAAGCCTAACCCTAAACCTCGACACTACCAACACAAACCCTAACCCTAATCCCAACCCTACTCCTATCCCTACCTCTATATGCACTCCAACCCTAACGCTGATCCACCCCTAACACTAAAAATGCGCTTGATTCTATCCCTAACCCTAACCCAAACCCTAACCCTAACACTAACCTTCAGTTCTACGAAACCTAACCCTAAACCTAAGTCTAACCCTAACACTTTCCTTAAATGCTCTCGATTCTAATCCTGACCCTAATAACCCTAACCCTAACTTTAAGCTTAAATATAGTGAATTCTAACCATAATTCTAACCCTAACGTGCTCGATTCTAAGTCTAACACTAAATCGTCAATCTCAGCACTAACCCTAACTCTAAATGCACTCAGTTGTAACCCAAAAGGCAATCCTCACCCTACGCCTAACCCTAAACTTCGATTCTACCAACACAAACCCTAACCCTAATCCTAACCCTACCCCTACCCCTACCCCTAAATGCACTCTAACCCTACCCCTGCCCCTTACACTAACCCTAAACCTAAGGAATTCTAACCAAAACTCTAACCCTAAATGTGCTCGATTCTAACCCAAAAGGCAATCCTGACCCTAAGCCTAACCCTCAACCTCGATTCTACCAACACAAATCCAAACCCTAACCCTAAGCTTAAATATAGTGGATTCTAACCATAACTCTAACCCTAATGTGCTCGATTCTAAGTCTAACACTTAATCGTCAATCTCAACACTAACCCTAACTCTAAAGGCACTCAGTTGTAACCCAAAAGGCAATCCTCACCCTACGACTAACCCTAAACTTCGATTCTACCAACATTAACCTTAACCCTAATCCTAACCCTACCCCTACCCCTACCCCTAAATGCACTCTAACCCTACCCCTACCCCTTACACTAACCCTAACCCTAACGAATTCTAACCAAAACTCTAACCCTAAATGTGCTCGATTTTAACCCTAACACTAAATCGTCAATTTCAACACTATCCCTAACCCTAAATGCACTCGACTCTAACCCAAAAGCCATTCCTGACCCTGAGCCTAACCCTAAACCTCGATTCTACCAACACAAACCTTAACCCTAATCCTAACCCTACTCCTACGCCTACCCCTAAATGCACTCTAAGCCATAACCTGATGCAAAGCAGACCACTAAAAATGTGCCTGATTCTAACCCTAACCCTAACCCTAAGCCTATCCTTAAGCCTAACCCTCGATTCTACGAAAGCGAACGCTAAACCTAACTCTAACCCTAGCACTATCCTTAAATGCTCTCGATTTTAACCCTGACGCTCAATCTAACCCTAACCCTAACGCTAACCCTAAATGCACTGAATTCTAAGCATAACTCTCACCCTAAATGTGCTCGATTCAAACCCTGACACTAAATCGTCAATTTGAACACTAACCCAAAGCCTAAATACACTCGATTCTGATCCAAAATGCAATTCTGACCCTAAGCCTAAACCTAAACCTCGATTCTACCAACACAAACCTAAACCCTAATCCTAACCCTATCCCTTCCACTAGCCCTAAAAGCACTTTAACCCTAATCCTCACCCTAACGCTAACACTAAAACTGTGCTTGATTCTAACCCTAACCCTCACCCTAAGCCTAACCCTCGACTCTACGAAAGCTAACCCTAAACCTAACTCTAACCCTAGCACTATCCTTAATGCTCTTGATTCTAACCCTGACCCTAAACCTAACCCTAACCCTTACCCTAACCCTAAATGTACTGAATTCTAATCATAACTCTATCCCTAAATGTGCCTGATTCTAACGCTATAACTAAATCATCAATTTCAACACTAACCCTAAGCCCAAATGCTCTCAATTATGACCCCAAATGCTCTCCTGACCCTAAGCCTAACCCAAAAGCTCGATTCTACCGACACGAACCCTAACCCTATTCCTAACCCAACTCCTCCCCTACCCCTAAATGCACTCAAACCCTGACACTAACCCTAACCGTAACGCTAAAAATGCTCCTGATTCTAACCCTAATCCTAACCCTAACCCTCACCCGAACACTGACCCTCGATTCTGTGAAAGCTAACCCTATACCTAACTCTAACCCTAACACTATCCTTAAATGCACTCGATTCTAACCCTCACCCTAAATATAAACCTAACCCTATCCCTAATCCTAACCCTAAATGCACTGGATTCTAACCATAACTCTAACGCTAATGTGCTCGATTATAACCCTAACACTAAATCGTCAATCTCAACACTAAGCCTAACCCTAAATGCACTCGACTCTAACCCAAAAGGCAATCCTGACCCTAAGCCTAACCCTAAACCTCGACACTACCAACACAAACCCTAACCCTAATCCCAACCCTACTCCTATCCCTACCTCTATATGCACTCTAACCCTAACTCTGATCCACCCCTAACACTAAAAATGCGCTTGATTCTATCCCTAACCCTAACCCAAACCCTAACCCTAACACTAACCTTCAGTTCTACGAAACCTAACCCTAAACCTAAGTCTAACCCTAACACTTTCCTTAAATGCTCTCGATTCTAATCCTGACCCTAATAACCCTAACCCTAACTTTAAGCTTAAATATAGTGAATTCTAACCATAATTCTAACCCTAACGTGCTCGATTCTAAGTCTAACACTAAATCGTCAATCTCAGCACTAACCCTAACTCTAAATGCACTCAGTTGTAACCCAAAAGGCAATCCTCACCCTACGCCTAACCCTAAACTTCGATTCTACCAACACAAACCCTAACGCTAATCCTAACCCTACCCCTACCCCTACCCCTAAATGCACTCTAACCCTACCCCTACCCCTTACACTAACCCTAAACCTAAGGAATTCTAACCAAAACTCTAACCCTAAATGTGCTCGATTCTAACCCAAAAGGCAATCCTGACCCTAAGCCTAACCCTAAACCTCGATTCTACCAACACAAACCCTAACCCTAACCCTAAGCTTAAATAGAGTGGATTCTAGCCATAACTCTAACCCTAATGTGCTCGATTCTAAGTCTAACACTAAATCGTCAATCTCAACACTAACCCTAACTCTAAGTGCACTCAGTTGTAACCCAAAAGGCAAACCTCACCCTACGCGTAACCCTAAACTTCGATTCTACCAACACAAACCTTAACCCTAATCCTAACCCTACCCCTACCCCTACCCCTAAATGCACTCTAACCCTACCCCTACCCCTTACACTAACCCTAACCCTAACGAATTCTAACCAAAACTCTAACCCTAAATGTGCTCGATTCTAACCCAAACACTAAATCGTCAATTTCAACACTATCGCTAACCCTAAATGCACTCGACTCTAACCCAAAAGCCATTCCTCACCCTAAGCCTAACCCTAAACTTCGATTCTACCAACACAAACCTTAACCCTAATCCTAACCCTACTCCTACGCCTACCCCTAAATGCACTCTAAACCATAACCTGATGCAAACCAGACCACTAAAAATGTGCCTGATTCTAACCCTAACCCTAACCCTAAGCCTGTCCTTAAGCCTAACCCTCGATTCTACGAAAGCGAACGCTAAACCTACCTCTAACCCTAGCACTATCCTTAAATACTCTCCATTTTAACTCTGACCCTCAATCTAACCCTAATCCTAACGCTAACCCTAAATGCACTGAATTCTAAGCATAACTCTCACCCTAAATGTGCTCGATTCAAACCCTGACACTAAATCGTCAATTTGAACACTAACCCAAAGCCTAAATACACTCGATTCTGATCCAAAATGCAATCCTGACCCTAAGCCTAAACCTAAACCTCGATTCTACCAACACAAACCTAAACCCTAATCCTAACCCTATCCCTTCCACTAGCCCTACAAGCACTTTAACCCTAATCCTCACCCTAACGCTAACACTAAAACTGTGCTTGATTCTAACGGTAACCCTCACCCTAAACCTCACCCTAAGCCTAACCCTCGATTCTACGAAAGCTAACCCTCAACCTAACTCTAACTCTAGCACTATCCTTAATGCTCTCGATTCTAACCCTGACCCTAAACCTAACCCTAACCCTAACCCTAACCCTAAATGCACTGAATTCTAATCATAACTCTATCCCTAAATGGGCCTGATTCTAACGCTATAACTAAATCATCAATTTCAACACTAACCCTAAGCCCAAATGCTCTGAATTATGACCCCAAATGCTCTCCTGACCCTAAGCCTAACCCAAAACCTCCATTCTACCAACACAAACCCTAACCCTAATCCTAACCCAACTCCTCCCCTACCCCTAAATGCACTCAAACCATGACCCTAACCCCAACCCTATCGCTGAAAATGCTCCTGATTCTAACCCTACTTCTAACCCTAACCCTCACCCGAACACTGACCCTCGATTCTACGAAAGCTAACCCTATACCTAACCCTAACCCTAACCCTATCCTTAAATGCACTCGATTCTACCCTCACCCTAAACATAAACCTAACTCTATCCCTAATCCTAACCCTAAATGCACTGGATTCTAACCATAACTCTAACCCTAATGTGCTCGATTACAACCCTAACACTAAATCGTCAATTTCAACACTAAGCCTAACCCTAAATGCACTCGACTCTAACCCAAAAGGCAATCCTGACCCTAAGCCTAACCCTAAACCTCGATTCTACCAACACAAACCCTAACCCTAACCCTAAGCTTAAATATAGTGGATTCTAGCCATAACTCTAACCCTAATGTGCTCGATTCTAAGTCTAACACTAAATCGTCAATCTCAACACTAACCCTAACTATAAATGCACTCAGTTATAACACAAAAGGCAATCCTCACCCTACGCCAAACCCTAAACTTCGATTCTACCAACACAAACCCTAACCCTAATCCGAACCCTACCCCTACCCCTACCCCTAAATGCACTCTAACCCTACCCCTTCCCCTTACACTAACCCTAACCCGAACGAATTCTAACCAAAACTCTAACCCTAAATGTGGTCGATTCTAACCCAAACACTAAATCGTCAATTTCAACACTATCCCTAACCCAAAATGCACTCGACTCTAACCCAAAAGCCATTCCTGACCCTAAGCTTAACCCTAAACCTCGATTCTACCAAAACAAACCTTAACCCTAATCCTAACTCTACTCCTACGCCTACCCCTAAATGCACTCTAAACCATAACCTGATGCAAAGCAGACCACTAAAAATGTGCCTGATTCTAACCCTAACCCTAAGCC